>NW_024081217.1:0-204027 GCF_003009895.1 Hyaena hyaena | reverse complement strand
GAGTGCTGCTATGAACATTGGGGTACATGTGCTCCTATGCATCAGCATTTCTGTATCCCTTGGGTAAATTCCTAGCAGTGCTATTGCTGGGTCATAGGGGAGTTCTGTTGTTATTTTTTTGAGGAACCTCCACACTGTTTTCCAGAGGGGCTGCACCAGTTTACATTCCCACCAACAGTATAGGAAGGTGCCCGTTTCTCCACATCCTCGCCAGCATCTAGAGTCCTCTGATTTGCTCATTTTAACCACTGTGACTGGTGTGAGGTGGTATCTCAGTGTGGTTTGGATCAAGAAGATGTGGTTTATCTATGCAATGGAATACTACATGGCAATGAGAAATAATGAAATCTGGCCATGTGTAGCAACATGAATGGGACTTGAGGGTGTTATGCTGAGTGAAATAAGTCAGGCAGAGAAGGACAGATACCATATGTTTGTATGTATAGGAGAATTAGGAGGAACTTAACGGAGGACCGTGGGAGAGAAGAAGGGGGGAAAATAGTGGGGGAGAGGAAGGGAGGCAAACCATGAGAGACTCCTGAATGCTGAGAACAAACTGAGGACTGATGGGGGTTGGAGGAGGAGACGGGGGGTGATGGGCATGGAGGAGGGCACTTGTGGGGATGAGCACTGGGTGTTATATGGAAACCAACTTGACAATAAACTATTTAAAAAACTAAATAAAAAATAAACTGTAAAATCTATGTAAAAATTAAATGCTTGGGATGTTCTTTTAAATATCCCATTAAAAAAGTGGAGGGGATAGATAAAACAAGTTTGCTGAAGTGTTTGTTTCTAAAGCTGAATGACAGGTATATGAGGAATCTTCATGCTATTCTCTCCATTTGTTTAAAATTTTCCCTAACAAAGTTTTTTTTTAAAGGAAAATAAAGTGATGTACATGTCTACAAGATAATCAAGTAATAACAAACATAAAAACAGTCATAGCAAATGTAATAAAATGATGTAATAGTATATGTTGATATGTTAGCAGCTAGTGCACAAATCTTACTATGTGTAAAGCATGTTGTACACAAATTTTGTAGATTAATTTACTTAATCTTCATAGGAACATTGTACGGAAGGTACTTCTACAACCTCATTGTAAGGATAGGAAAACTAAGATGCTCATCGGTTAAAGAAACCACCTAAGATCACAGAGTCAGTAAGTAGTAGAGCTGAGAGTTAAACCCAGACCGCAAAAAAAAAAAAACAAAAACCAAAAACCAAAAGAAAAAAACAAAAACACGAAATACAAAAAGGAAAAAACTCAACCACTGTACCAACACTCCTGCTCATGGGCTGCAAAATGATTCCAGCATGTTTTATTAAGGGAGATAATCAAGGTACAATCTCATAGATAGAGTATGTTCTCCTTGCCGTGTGTGTGTGTGTGTGTGTGTGTGTGTTGTATGCATATTGTGAGGGGTTTTTTTTCTTTATGTAAATATGCCAAGAAATTATAAAGGTAATTCACTTTGGCAAAAGAACCTAGAGGTGGTAGACATTTAGTTTTTATGAATTTCTGTTCTTATGGTTTTGGGATTTTTTTTTAACCACATGCATGAATGACTCTTCTACATCAAAAAGAGAACCTTGGATTTTGAGATAATAGACCAATTTTGCTTTATAATTTATAATTTTCTAACTAAAAAGGTCCCTAACACATTATTGTTATAAATTAATAAAAGTTTAGACTATATATATGTAAGTGTGGGAAAATGAGATAAATCTTAAGGTTCTGCATAAGAGCAAATTCATGGTAAGTAAAATATTGTATATTTTTGTTGTTTTAGAAAATGATATACAAATGTGAAACATATGTGCACTTTAAATGGTCTGGAACAATACATACCAAATGGGTAATGGTAGTTACCCTTGAAAGTAACTGGTCTGATTTGGTCCCTCCAGTGAAGCCCCAAACAAGCTGAGCCCACCTTTTGGTCTGTGGGGTTGGCCCTTTGCTCTTGACAGTCCTTTCCCAAATACAGCATGTCAGTGTGTCTGCTCAGAGTGCCACACATTCCCATTAGATGTAAGCTCTATGGGCTGGCATTGAGTGCTATAGAATGGCAATAATGAAAGGAAGGGATTCTCTCAGTCACAGTTTTATTCCCAGTTTAAGAGAGCGAAAGTGATGGAGATTCAAATGGGAGAATGTAGTTTACCCTTTATTCAGCAAATATTAGTGACCACCTACTTTGTGCGGGAGATCAATAGATACAGAGATTCTAGCAGTGAATGTAATTGATCTGACCTCTGCCCTAATGGTGCTCTCAATTCCACTCTTTTAAGAAGAAATGATTTCCCAAGTCTCAAGTCTTTGCAAACTAAGGAATGAACAAAGATTTTGATAGCTTTGGCTAAGGATGACATGGAGAACCAAAGTAAGCCTTTTATCAGAAAGCAATATGCTGCCCAGTTCTGCTTTGTTGACATTGGACTCTTGCAACTGTTTATAAACCATTCTTTCCTTTCTTCCAGTAAGAACTCATGCTACATAAATGATAAATACAGGGGAGGGGCCAAGATGGTGGATCAGCATGGAAGTGTTTGTTTTATTTTTGTTTTTTTTGTCTCTCATCCCTGAAATGCAACTAGATCAACACCACACCATCTTGCATACCAGAAAACTGATTTGAGGATTAACACAACAATCTGCACAACTTGAATGACAGAACTCTGCAGGTACGCAGCACAGAGAGGTGAACTGGAGGAGAAAGAAGCTGCGGTGGGTAGGGAGCGGTTTTTTCATGCAGAGAGAGGACAGAGACAGAGGAGAGAGTACAGGAAAAGCACTCCCACCTGAAAGCAGCTGGAGAAAAAGACAAAGAGTGGAAACAGCTGCAAGGGAAGGAACAAAAAAGGGAGAAGGGAGAAAGGAGAAAGGAGAGGGTTTAAATTCCATTAAGACTCTATGAACAGGGGAGCACAGAGTCTAAAACTCTGCAGCTTGATATGTGATGGAGCTCTGGTGGGAAGGGCAAATCCCCAGGAGCAGACAGTAAGGTCTGAGTGGTCCAAGGGCCACATAGGCAGAGGAGGTTCCCCTGCTGGGAGGACATTTGTTAGATACTGTGTGGCCTCCCCACAGGAAACAACCACATTCGCTGAGGTTGGAACAAGGATGTTAAGGGTGAGGCCTAGCTCCAGATGGGTATTGTGATTTACCATAATCCCAAAAACGCTGCTGCTACATGATTGAGCAAACTTTTTCTGGGGTGCATGCAACCTGGCCACAGTCTCTGGGCATCTGCAGCAGTGTGGTCATGCAAACTTACCAGGGGGCGGGTGGCACCTGGCTATTGCTCAGTGAGACTCTTCCCAAGAGGGTCTGAGTGGGTCAAAGCTGTAGGGCCCTCAGAAGCGAGGGGTTTGGAAACACAACCCCATCTGAGATAAATCTTGGGAGGTGCTGCCTGACAGGCTGAAGGCTTGGTCAATGACCAAGTGTAGAAGCAGGAAGTGGATGGAAGCCAGAGCCCAAGGAGGGGTGATTGATTGCCAGTCAGCAAGAGCAGAGTTCCAATACTAGAGACTGGGTAGCTGATTGATGTCATTTTCCAGCCTCCTGTGGTGCGCTTACACACCTACATGCACCACAATGATCCACCCCAGTAAACGAAGCAGCACCATCTAGTGAAGAACAGAACCATTACACCAAGCCCCATGCAACTAGGCCAACTGAGCTCTAGAGGAACACCGCAAGTCTCTGCACCTGCTTAGTTTATGCACTATAAAGTGCTTCACAGTTTGACTTCTAGGGGAAACTGGGTGTAATTTCAATCATAGTTCATTCTGTTTGCTGGTCTATCTATTCAATTGTTTTCCTTTTTCTTTTCTTATTTTTGAATACAGAAAGAGAAAAAATTTTATTTATTTTCGTTTTTATAAAAAATATTTCTCTTTACTTTTTCTACTATATGTCTTACTCTTTTGTAAATTTTTAAAATTCTATTTTACTATCATCATTTCATTTTATTCTTTTTTATTGTGTACACTTTGTAAAATTTTCCTTTTCCCCCTTTTTTTCTTTTCTTTTCTTTTCCTTTTTTTCTCTATTCTATCAAGCTTCTTTCAACAACCAGAACAAAACACATCTGGGATATAGAATCTTTTATTTGTGTGTGTGTGTGTGTTGTTTTAAATTTTTTAAATTTTATTTTATTTTATTAATTTAATTTAATTTTATTTTATTTTATTAATTCTTTTTCTTCCTTCAAAATGACAAAATGAAGGAATTTTCCCCAAAAGAAAAAACAGGAAGAAATGACAGCCAGGGACTTAGTTAACACAGATACAAGCAACATGACTGAACCAGAATTTAGAATCATGATAATAAGAATACTAGCTGAAATTGAAAAAAGCATAGAATCCCTTTCTACTGAGATAAAATCAGTAAAATCTAGTCAAGATGAAATTTAAAATGCTATAACTGAGATGCAATCTCGAATGTAAGCCATGGCAGCAAGGATGGATGAATCAGAGCAGTGAAGCAGCGATATTGAGGAGAAACTTACAGAGAATAATGAAGCAGGAAAAAAGAGTGAAACGAAGGCAAAAAAGCACAATATAAGAATTAGAAAACTCAGTGACCCATTAGAAAAGAATAACATCTGAATCATAGGGGTTCCAGAAGAGAGAGAAAAAGGGATAGAAGGTTTATGTGAGCAAATCATAGTGGAAAACTCTCCTAATCTGTGGAGAAACACAGACATCAAAATCCAGGAAGCACAGAACTCCCATTTGATTCAACAAAAACCGACCATCAATAAAGCATATCATAGTCAAATTCACAAAATACTCAGGCAAGGGAAGAATCGTGTAAGCAGCAAGGGGAAAAAAGTCCTTAACCTACAAGGGAAGACAGATCAACTTCACAGCAGATCTATCCACAGAAACTTGGCAGGCCAGGATGGAGTGGCAGGATATATTCAATGTGCTGAATTGGAAAATATAAGCAGCCAAGAATTCTCAACCAGCAAGGCTGTCTTTCAAAACAAAAGGAGAGATAAAAACTTTCCCAGACAAACAAAAACTAAAGGAGTTTGTGACCACTAAACCAGCCTTGTATGAAATGTTAAGGGGGACACTCTGAGGGGAGAAAAGACCAAAAAGAGAAAAATAAAAAAAGACGAAAAGCAACAAAGACTAGAAAGGACCAGAGAACAACACCATAAACTCCAACTCTACAGGCAACATAATGGTGATAAATTCTTATCTTTCAGTGTTCACTCTTAATGTCAACAACTAAACGCTCCAAACAAAAGACTTAGGATAACAGAATGGATAAGAAAACAAGATCCATCTATGTGCTGTTTACAAGAGACCCATTTTAGACCTAAAGACAACTTCAGATTGAAAATAAGGAGATGGAGAACCATCTGTCATGCTAATCGTCGCCAGAAGAAAGCCAGAGTAGCCATACTTAGCTCAGACGATCTAGATTTCAAAATAAAGACTGCAACAAAAAATGAAGAAGGGCATTATATTATAATTAAGGGGTCTATCCACCAAGTTGTAACAATGGTAAACATTTATGTTCCAAACGTGAAGCACCCAAATATATAAATCAATTAATCACAAACATACAGAAACTCATTGATAATAATACCGTAATAGTAGGGGACTTCAATACATCCACTTGCAGCAATGGACAGATCATCTAAACAGAAAATCAACAAGGAAACAATGGCTTTGAATGACACAGTGGACTGGATGGACTTAACAGATACATTCAGAACTTTTCATCCTAAAGCAGCGGAATACACATTCTTCTCCAGTGCACATGGAATATTCTCCAGAATAGATCACATACTGGAACACAAATCAGCCCTCAACAAGTACAAAAAGATCAAGATCAGATTGTGCATATTTTCAGACCACAATGCTATGAAACTCGAAATCAACCACAAGGAAAAAAATTGGAAAGATAACAAATACTTGGAAATTAAAGACCATCTTACTAAAGAATGAATGGGTTAGCTAAGAAGTTAGAGAGGAAATTAAAAAGTACATGGAAGGCAATTAAAGTGATAACACCACAGCCCCAAACCTCTAGAATGCAGCAAAGGCACTCATAAGAGGGAAGTATAGTAATCCAAGCCTTCCTAAAGAAGGAAGAAAGTTCTCAGATACACACCCTAAACTTATCCCTTAAAGAGCTGGTAAAAGAACAACAGATAAAGTTCAAAACCAGCAGAAGACAGAATATAATAAAGATTAGAACAGAAATCAATGCTATGGAAGCAACTTCTTACTAGATATGTCTCCTGAAGCAAGGGAAACAAAAGCAAAACGAACCTGTTATGAATGCATCCAGATAAAAACTTCCACATAGTGAAGGAAAAAATCAACAAAACTAAAAGACCACTTTCACAATGGGAGAAGATATTTGAAAATGACCTATGTGATAATGGGTTAGTATCCAAACCCCATAAGGAACTTACATAATTCAACACCCAAAAACCTCATAGTCCAGCTTGAAAATGGGCAGAAAACACATATAGACATGTTTCCAAAGAAGACATTCAGATGGCTAACAGACACATGAAAAGATGCTCAACATCACTCATCTCATCAGGGAAATACAAATCAAAAGTACAATGGGATATTACCTCACACCTGTCAGAAAGGCTAAAATTAACNCTCCTTGCCGTGTGTGTGTGTGTGTGTGTGTGTGTGTGTGTGTGTGTTGTATGCATATTGTGAGGGGTTTTTTTTCTTTATGTAAATATGCCAAGAAATTATAAAGGTAATTCACTTTGGCAAAAGAACCTAGAGGTGGTAGACATTTAGTTTTTATGAATTTCTGTTCTTATGGTTTTGGGATTTTTTTTTAACCACATGCATGAATGACTCTTCTACATCAAAAAGAGAACCTTGGATTTTGAGATAATAGACCAATTTTGCTTTATAATTTATAATTTTCTAACTAAAAAGGTCCCTAACACATTATTGTTATAAATTAATAAAAGTTTAGACTATATATATGTAAGTGTGGGAAAATGAGATAAATCTTAAGGTTCTGCATAAGAGCAAATTCATGGTAAGTAAAATATTGTATATTTTTGTTGTTTTAGAAAAAGATATACAAATGTGAAACATATGTGCACTTTAAATGGTCTGGAACAATACATACCAAATGGGTAATGGTAGTTACCCTTGAAAGTAACTGGTCTGATTTGGTCCCTCCAGTGAAGCCCCAAACAAGCTGAGCCCACCTTTTGGTCTGTGGGGTTGGCCCTTTGCTCTTGACAGTCCTTTCCCAAATACAGCATGTCAGTGTGTCTGCTCAGAGTGCCACACATTCCCATTAGATGTAAGCTCTATGGGCTGGCATTGAGTGCTATAGAATGGCAATAATGAAAGGAAGGGATTCTCTCAGTCACAGTTTTATTCCCAGTTTAAGAGAGCGAAAGTGATGGAGATTCAAATGGGAGAATGTAGTTTACCCTTTATTCAGCAAATATTAGTGACCACCTACTTTGTGCGGGAGATCAATAGATACAGAGATTCTAGCAGTGAATGTAATTGATCTGACCTCTGCCCTAATGGTGCTCTCAATTCCACTCTTTTAAGAAGAAATGATTTCCCAAGTCTCAAGTCTTTGCAAACTAAGGAATGAACAAAGATTTTGATAGCTTTGGCTAAGGATGACATGGAGAACCAAAGTAAGCCTTTTATCAGAAAGCAATATGCTGCCCAGTTCTGCTTTGTTGACATTGGACTCTTGCAACTGTTTATAAACCATTCTTTCCTTTCTTCCAGTAAGAACTCATGCTACATAAATGATAAATACAGGGGAGGGGCCAAGATGGTGGATCAGCATGGAAGTGTTTGTTTTATTTTTGTTTTTTTTGTCTCTCATCCCTGAAATGCAACTAGATCAACACCACACCATCTTGCATACCAGAAAACTGATTTGAGGATTAACACAACAATCTGCACAACTTGAATGACAGAACTCTGCAGGTACGCAGCACAGAGAGGTGAACTGGAGGAGAAAGAAGCTGCGGTGGGTAGGGAGCGGTTTTTTCATGCAGAGAGAGGACAGAGACAGAGGAGAGAGTACAGGAAAAGCACTCCCACCTGAAAGCAGCTGGAGAAAAAGACAAAGAGTGGAAACAGCTGCAAGGGAAGGAACAAAAAAGGGAGAAGGGAGAAAGGAGAAAGGAGAGGGTTTAAATTCCATTAAGACTCTATGAACAGGGGAGCACAGAGTCTAAAACTCTGCAGCTTGATATGTGATGGAGCTCTGGTGGGAAGGGCAAATCCCCAGGAGCAGACAGTAAGGTCTGAGTGGTCCAAGGGCCACATAGGCAGAGGAGGTTCCCCTGCTGGGAGGACATTTGTTAGATACTGTGTGGCCTCCCCACAGGAAACAACCACATTCGCTGAGGTTGGAACAAGGATGTTAAGGGTGAGGCCTAGCTCCAGATGGGTATTGTGATTTACCATAATCCCAAAAACGCTGCTGCTACATGATTGAGCAAACTTTTTCTGGGGTGCATGCAACCTGGCCACAGTCTCTGGGCATCTGCAGCAGTGTGGTCATGCAAACTTACCAGGGGGCGGGTGGCACCTGGCTATTGCTCAGTGAGACTCTTCCCAAGAGGGTCTGAGTGGGTCAAAGCTGTAGGGCCCTCAGAAGCGAGGGGTTTGGAAACACAACCCCATCTGAGATAAATCTTGGGAGGTGCTGCCTGACAGGCTGAAGGCTTGGTCAATGACCAAGTGTAGAAGCAGGAAGTGGATGGAAGCCAGAGCCCAAGGAGGGGTGATTGATTGCCAGTCAGCAAGAGCAGAGTTCCAATACTAGAGACTGGGTAGCTGATTGATGTCATTTTCCAGCCTCCTGTGGTGCGCTTACACACCTACATGCACCACAATGATCCACCCCAGTAAACGAAGCAGCACCATCTAGTGAAGAACAGAACCATTACACCAAGCCCCATGCAACTAGGCCAACTGAGCTCTAGAGGAACACCGCAAGTCTCTGCACCTGCTTAGTTTATGCACTATAAAGTGCTTCACAGTTTGACTTCTAGGGGAAACTGGGTGTAATTTCAATCATAGTTCATTCTGTTTGCTGGTCTATCTATTCAATTGTTTTCCTTTTTCTTTTCTTATTTTTGAATACAGAAAGAGAAAAAATTTTATTTATTTTCGTTTTTATAAAAAATATTTCTCTTTACTTTTTCTACTATATGTCTTACTCTTTTGTAAATTTTTAAAATTCTATTTTACTATCATCATTTCATTTTATTCTTTTTTATTGTGTACACTTTGTAAAATTTTCCTTTTCCCCCTTTTTTTCTTTTCTTTTCTTTTCCTTTTTTTCTCTATTCTATCAAGCTTCTTTCAACAACCAGAACAAAACACATCTGGGATATAGAATCTTTTATTTGTGTGTGTGTGTGTGTTGTTTTAAATTTTTTAAATTTTATTTTATTTTATTAATTTAATTTAATTTTATTTTATTTTATTAATTCTTTTTCTTCCTTCAAAATGACAAAATGAAGGAATTTTCCCCAAAAGAAAAAACAGGAAGAAATGACAGCCAGGGACTTAGTTAACACAGATACAAGCAACATGACTGAACCAGAATTTAGAATCATGATAATAAGAATACTAGCTGAAATTGAAAAAAGCATAGAATCCCTTTCTACTGAGATAAAATCAGTAAAATCTAGTCAAGATGAAATTTAAAATGCTATAACTGAGATGCAATCTCGAATGTAAGCCATGGCAGCAAGGATGGATGAATCAGAGCAGTGAAGCAGCGATATTGAGGAGAAACTTACAGAGAATAATGAAGCAGGAAAAAAGAGTGAAACGAAGGCAAAAAAGCACAATATAAGAATTAGAAAACTCAGTGACCCATTAGAAAAGAATAACATCTGAATCATAGGGGTTCCAGAAGAGAGAGAAAAAGGGATAGAAGGTTTATGTGAGCAAATCATAGTGGAAAACTCTCCTAATCTGTGGAGAAACACAGACATCAAAATCCAGGAAGCACAGAACTCCCATTTGATTCAACAAAAACCGACCATCAATAAAGCATATCATAGTCAAATTCACAAAATACTCAGGCAAGGGAAGAATCGTGTAAGCAGCAAGGGGAAAAAAGTCCTTAACCTACAAGGGAAGACAGATCAACTTCACAGCAGATCTATCCACAGAAACTTGGCAGGCCAGGATGGAGTGGCAGGATATATTCAATGTGCTGAATTGGAAAATATAAGCAGCCAAGAATTCTCAACCAGCAAGGCTGTCTTTCAAAACAAAAGGAGAGATAAAAACTTTCCCAGACAAACAAAAACTAAAGGAGTTTGTGACCACTAAACCAGCCTTGTATGAAATGTTAAGGGGGACACTCTGAGGGGAGAAAAGACCAAAAAGAGAAAAATAAAAAAAGACGAAAAGCAACAAAGACTAGAAAGGACCAGAGAACAACACCATAAACTCCAACTCTACAGGCAACATAATGGTGATAAATTCTTATCTTTCAGTGTTCACTCTTAATGTCAACAACTAAACGCTCCAAACAAAAGACTTAGGATAACAGAATGGATAAGAAAACAAGATCCATCTATGTGCTGTTTACAAGAGACCCATTTTAGACCTAAAGACAACTTCAGATTGAAAATAAGGAGATGGAGAACCATCTGTCATGCTAATCGTCGCCAGAAGAAAGCCAGAGTAGCCATACTTAGCTCAGACGATCTAGATTTCAAAATAAA
Organism: Hyaena hyaena; assembly: GCF_003009895.1. Lineage (NCBI taxonomy): Eukaryota > Metazoa > Chordata > Mammalia > Carnivora > Hyaenidae > Hyaena > Hyaena hyaena. Next base: position 193,282 of record NW_024081217.1, on the reverse strand, counting down.
GACTGCAACAAAAAATGAAGAAGGGCATTATATTATAATTAAGGGGTCTATCCACCAAGTTGTAACAATGGTAAACATTTATGTTCCAAACGTGAAGCACCCAAATATATAAATCAATTAATCACAAACATACAGAAACTCATTGATAATAATACCGTAATAGTAGGGGACTTCAATACATCCACTTGCAGCAATGGACAGATCATCTAAACAGAAAATCAACAAGGAAACAATGGCTTTGAATGACACAGTGGACTGGATGGACTTAACAGATACATTCAGAACTTTTCATCCTAAAGCAGCGGAATACACATTCTTCTCCAGTGCACATGGAATATTCTCCAGAATAGATCACATACTGGAACACAAATCAGCCCTCAACAAGTACAAAAAGATCAAGATCAGATTGTGCATATTTTCAGACCACAATGCTATGAAACTCGAAATCAACCACAAGGAAAAAAATTGGAAAGATAACAAATACTTGGAAATTAAAGACCATCTTACTAAAGAATGAATGGGTTAGCTAAGAAGTTAGAGAGGAAATTAAAAAGTACATGGAAGGCAATTAAAGTGATAACACCACAGCCCCAAACCTCTAGAATGCAGCAAAGGCACTCATAAGAGGGAAGTATAGTAATCCAAGCCTTCCTAAAGAAGGAAGAAAGTTCTCAGATACACACCCTAAACTTATCCCTTAAAGAGCTGGTAAAAGAACAACAGATAAAGTTCAAAACCAGCAGAAGACAGAATATAATAAAGATTAGAACAGAAATCAATGCTATGGAAGCAACTTCTTACTAGATATGTCTCCTGAAGCAAGGGAAACAAAAGCAAAACGAACCTGTTATGAATGCATCCAGATAAAAACTTCCACATAGTGAAGGAAAAAATCAACAAAACTAAAAGACCACTTTCACAATGGGAGAAGATATTTGAAAATGACCTATGTGATAATGGGTTAGTATCCAAACCCCATAAGGAACTTACATAATTCAACACCCAAAAACCTCATAGTCCAGCTTGAAAATGGGCAGAAAACACATATAGACATGTTTCCAAAGAAGACATTCAGATGGCTAACAGACACATGAAAAGATGCTCAACATCACTCATCTCATCAGGGAAATACAAATCAAAAGTACAATGGGATATTACCTCACACCTGTCAGAAAGGCTAAAATTAACAACAGGTGCTGGAAAGCATGTGGAGAAAGAGGAACTCTCTTACATTGTTGGTGGGGATGCAAGCAGATGCTGACACTCTGAAAAACAGTATGGAGGTTATTAAGAAAGTTAGAAATATAACTGTCCTATGATCCAGCAATTGCCCTAGTAGATATTTACCCAAAGGCTATAAAAATAGTGATTCAAAGGGATACATGCAACCTGATGTGTATATCAACATTATCAAAAATAGACAAGTTATAGAAAGAGCCCAAATACCACTCACCTAATTAATGAAGAAAGATGTGATATATATACACCATGGAGCATGACTCAGCCACACAAAAGGAACAAAACCGGTCATTTTCAATGATTTGGATGGAGAGTGGTATGCTAAGCAAAATAAGTCAGTTTTAGAGAAAGACAAATACCATATGATTTCAATTATTTGTGGAATTCAAAAAACAAAAGATGAACATATAGGTGAAAAACAGAGTGTCAAATTATAAAACAGACTGTTAACTATAGAGAGGAAACTGAGAGTTTCTGGAGGGGAGGTGGGTTGCGAGATGTGATAAATGGATGATGGGTGTTAAGGAGACCTCTCCTATTATGAGCACTGGGTATTGTATATAAGTGATTCATCACTAAATTCTATACCTGAAACTCATCTTACATTGTATTTTAACTTCATGGAATTTAAATAAAACCTTGAAAGAATAAAAAAACAAGAAATCAATGTTATAGAAAACAACAACAAAACAGTAGAATAGATCAATGAAACCAGGAGCTGGTTCTTTGAAAGAATTAATAAAATTGATAAACCCCTAGCTAGTTTGATTAAAAAAAAAAAAAAAGGGAAAGGACCCAGATAAATAAAATCATGAACGAGAGAGGAGAGATCACAACCAACACTGCAGAAATATAAACAATAATAAGAGAATATTATGAGCAATTATACACCGATAAATTGGGCAATCTGGAAGAAATGGGCAAATTCCTAGAAATAAATAAACTACCAAAACTGAAACAAGAAGAAATAGAAAATTTGAACAGACCCATAACCAGTAAAGAAATCAAAATGGTAACAAAACATCTCCTCCCAAACAAGAGTCCAGGGCTGGATTCCCAGGGGAATTCTACCAAACATTTAAACAGTTAACACCTATTTTTTGAAGCTGTTCAAAAAAAATGGAAATGGAAGGAAAACTTCCAAACCCATTTTATGAAGCCAGCATTACCTTGGTTCCAAAACCAGACAAAGGCCCCATTAAAAAGGAAAACTACAGACCAAGTTCCTGATGAACATGGATACAGAACTCCTCAACCAGGTATTAGCCAACTGGATCCAAAAATACATTAAAAGAATTATTCACCACGACCAAGTGGGATTTATACTTGGGATGTAGGACTGGTTCAATATCTGCAAAATAATCAATGTTATACATCAATAAAAGAAAGTACAAGAACCACATGATCCTCTCAATAGGTGCAGAGAAAGCATTTAACAAAACACAGCATCCTTTCTTGATAAATACCTTCAAGATAGTAGGGATGGAAGAACCATACCTCAAGATCATAAAAGCCATATATGAAAGACCCACCCCTAATATTATCCTCAGTGGGGAAAAACTGAGAGTTTTCCCTCTAAGGTCACGAACATGAAGGGATGTCCACTCTCGCCACTGGTATTCAACATAGTATTGGAAGTCCTAGCTTCGGCAGTTAGACAACATAAAGGAATAAAAGATATCCAAATCAGCAAAGAGAAAGTCAAACTTTCACTCTTCGCAGATGACATGATACTCTATATGAAAAACCCAAAAGATTTCACCAAAAATCTGCAAGAACCAATCCATGAATTCAGCAAATTCAAAGGATATAAAATCAGTGCACAGAAATCGGTTACATTCCTATATACCAACAGTGAAGCAACAGAAAGAGAAATCAAGGAATCCATCCCTTTTACAATTGCACCAAAAACCATAAAATACCTCGGAATGAACCTAACAAAAAAGTTGAAAAATCTATACACTGAAAACTATAGAAAACTTATGAAAGAAACACAAAACATTGGAAAAACACTTTGTGCTCATGGGTGGAAGAACAGATATTCTTAAAATGTCTATACTATCCAAAGCAATCTACATATTCAATGCAATCCCTATCAAAATAACACCAGCATTCTTCACAGAGCTAGAACAAACAATCCTAAAATATGTATGGAACCAGAAAATACCTCAGTTGACCAAAGCAATCCTGAAAGAGAAACCACAGATGGAGGTATCACAATCCCGGATATATTCCAAAGCTGTAATCCTCACAACAGTATGGTACTGGCACAGAAACAGAAACTCAGATCAATGGAACAGACTAGAGAAGCCAAAAATGGGCCCCCACAAACATCTGGCCAACTCATCTTTGACAAAGTGGGAAAGAATTCCCAATGGAGGAAAGACAGTGTCTTCAGTGAGTGGTGCTGGGAAAACTGGCCACCAACTTACAAAAAATGAACATGGATCACTTTCTTACACCATACACACACAAAAAAACTCAAAATGTATTAAAGATCTAAATGTAAGACAGGAAGCCATCAAAATCTTAGAGGAGAAAGCAGGCAAAAACCTCTTTGACACTGGCAGCAGCAACTTCTTACTCAACATATCTCTGGAGGCAAGGGAAACAAAACCAAAAATGAACTATTGAAACCTCAGGAAAATAAAAAGCTACTGCACAGTGAAGGAAACAATCAGCAAAACTAAAAGGCAACCATCAGAATGGGAGAAGGTATTTGCAAATGACATAGCAGATAAAGGATTAGTATCCAAAATCTATAAAGAACTTCTCAAACTCAACACTCAAAAAACAAATAATCCAGTGAAGAAATGGAAAAAAGACATGAATAGACATTTCTCCTAAGAGGACATCCAGATGGCCAACTGACATATGAAAAGATGCTAAACATCACTCATTATCAGGGAAATACAAATGAAAACCATAATGAAATACCACTTCACACCTGTCAGAATGGCTAACATTACCAACTCAGGCAACAACAGATGTTGATGAGGCTGTGGAGAAAGAGGATCACTTTTGCACTGCTGCTGGGAATGCAAACTGGTGCAGCCACTCTGGAAAACAGTATGGAGGTTCCTCAAAAAATTAAAACTAGAACTACCTGATGACCCAGCAATTGCACTACTAGGTATTTATCTCAGGGATACAGGTGTGCTGATACAAAGGGGCACATGCACCCCAATGTTTATAGCTGTGCTATTGACAATAGGCAAAGTATGGAAAGAGCCCAAATGTCTATTGACTGATGAATGGATAAAGAAGATGTGGTATATATTTATTCCCAATTCAGTATCACTTAGCAATCAAAAAAGAATGAAATGTTGCTATTTGCAACTACATGGCTGGAAATAGAGGGTATTATGCTAAGTGATATTAGTCATGGAAAGACAAATATCATATGACTCCACTCATATGTGGAGTTTAAGATAAAAAACAGATAAACATAAGGGAAGGGAAGCAAAAATAATATAAAAACAAGGAGGGGGACAAATCATAAGAGACTCAAATACAGAGAACAAACTTAGGGTTGCTGGAGGGATTGTGGGTGGAGGGATGTGCTAAATAGGTAAGGGGGATTAAGGAAGATACTTGTTGGGATGAGAACTGGGTGTTATCCATAGGGGATGGATCACTGGAATCTACTCCTGAAATCATTATTGCACTATATGCTAACTAACTTGGATGTAAATTTAAAAACAAACAAACAAATAAACAAACAAATACAATTTTTAAAAATGTAAAAATAAATGATAAATACACACTGCAACTTCTTTTTCTTTTTTTTCCTTTCTTTCTCCTTTGCACAAGTTACACTTTTTTTTAGGGAAAATTTTGTTGCTTTTTGTGTGCATGGTGCAAATCCTATCAGATAAGTTATGAAGATCTCTGACCTCCAGTGCAACTCACCTGATTTCACTCCCATGAACTCACTTCACTCTTCTTGCCAGTGGGATTCTTTTCTATTCAAATTTCATATCTCTACTTATTTGTCATTTCTTTGGGGATAGTTTTCCTTGACCTTCCTCTCTAGGTCAAATATTCTTGTTATATGCCCATTTGGCATCACAGCCATCAGATCTGTCGTAGACTCTGGGTCTAGAGTTCTTTTTTGTCCATCAAGAAAGCGTGACGCAGGATTAAAATGCAAGAGGTAGCTAATGTCCGGGAGAAGACAAGAAACTTGAGTAAGGGTCCTTGCTTCCCATTTATTAGGATCAGAAGGCTTACTAACGTGATGGGAATGCACAAAGAGACAATGAATCTGTGAACATTAACTCATAGGTGTTAGGGAAAGGGGGTTTTGAAGATATACGGTGTTACGGATTTGGATCAATATAACACAAAATCCTGGTGCCAGGCAGATGGTTGGTTAGGCCATGTCTGTTTATCTTAGCTAGCCTAAGGGATAAGACAGATAGAGCATGCTACCTCAGGGTCAACTAATCAGCTCTACCCTGGACAGTTTCACCGGACAGTGGTCTATAGCCCTATTTACCTGTTTACCTAATTTGGTCCTTCCTTCCTGTGAAAGCAGCTTTACGCTATTATTATACTAAGTTGAGGAGTGTTTCTGCCCTAAATACCTAATCTTGTTTACCTCATATACATTTGTTCTATACTGGGGCCTTTGCCCCGCCCTCTCTATACCTGTTTCCCTAATCTTGTTTACCCAAACTTGGGTGTGAGCATCCAATGCCTTTCTAATTCTTTATGCCTTATTAACCCATCAGTGCAAGCCCAGGGAATTCCTTGTCTTATTCCCCACACACATCCCATTTGAAATTTCATATTTGCTCCTGTGATCATTTGAGGACTACCTAACTCCTCCACTAGGCTATACTCTCCATGAGAACAAGTCAGTTTTTGTTCACCATTGTATCTTCAATGACTACCAAAGTGTGGGCACTTAATAGCTGTGCCATACATAGGTACCGAATGCATTAAGAAAACAGACGCATTTATTTTAATGACCTATTTCTTTTTTCCTAAAGCTTAGTGTGTTCTGTCTGGGCCTAAGAGAAATTAATTAGCTAATATATCTATTATAATATGGTATATGCAATGTAAGCAATTAATAGTTTCATGGACTTTAAGTTGTACCTTTTTATCCCTTTGGTATAATTCATGGCAGTCAGGACTTTCTTTGACTTCTGAAGATTTAGGGAGATTTGTTTGTTTGCTTGTCAATGATTCTAATTGCCTTATTCAAATATAAGTGATCTGGTAACATAACCTGAGCGAAGTAAGTGAAGTGTAATTTTTATCTCCTTCTCAAACTCTCTTTCTCTGAACGAACGGTAGCCAGTAAAATTCCAATTTAGAGTGCCAATAGCTTCATGTGGCATTGGCAGGAAATACGGAGAGGTTAACGAGGTCTTGACAACAGTCACTGAGTTGAAATTGGTGAGGTATTTTTTCCTTCAAACAACCTTTCTGTATGAAACCCTCACTATCAGTAATTGTCACATTTGGAGGTCATCTAGAAAAAAATGAGGCCCTAAAACTTCACTTTTCTTCCATAAGTCAAACAGTTTACAAAGCTGGTCATTGGGTTCTTTCATGAGATAAGAATTTTCTTGCAGTCAACTTTTCTTTCTGAGAATAGGTAAGGCAGTAAAACTTCAATTTGAAGTTTGAGTGGTTGCAGGAGGTGACACTGAGATGCACTCCAAAAACCAGGAAATAAGGAAGATGAGATTTTCTACCGCACATCAAAAACTACAAAAAGAATAAAATGAAGTAGAACAAAATTTTACAGAAGACCAAGGTGAAGGTCAGAGAATAAGAAAGATATCAGAGGTCACGTAGCGTGCAAGTTGTAGAGTGAGTCTTTGATCCAAGGGAGCCTATGTGCCAAGTTCATTCCTGTTACTACTGTGATAAGGACTCACTTAAGTTCATGAGGTTAGTTTACCAGGTGATATGGTAGAGAGGGACACATCACTGTTATAATTTAACATCCTGTAAATTATCCAGGCCATTCAGTTAAACTATTACACTAATCCCATATGCACCCGGCCAACTGCAGATAACAATTTATTTTTCATGTATCCATTTGTATGGTGAGGTACAATAGTACTGATTACAAGACATACATACTTAGCCCAATTATAAATTATATTAACATAAATTAACAAATTACATTCTGTTATCTTATATATCAGTTGCTTGTGAATTCAGTTTAACGGAGTTCCTTGTAAAGACAGGAGTGTTACCAGGACCTGGTTGAGGACCAGAGCTAGTTACTGCCACTCTGTGGAGATGTGTCTGAAGGATCAGCTGGCCTCTCAAAGATGAAACACCACCCTGTGTGGTAATGTGTACCTTTTCTGCTCCCACAGAATTAAAGAGAGTTCATTTTAAGTTCACTGGGTATACATTGGAGCCTTTGTGAGGTCTTATTACAGAAGATAACAGAATTCAAATTGCTTAGGATTTTTGTCAAATCATCTTTCTCTCTAAGAGCACAGAGGTCAAGCAATGTCCAATTTGGAAGGATCATTAGTGACCAACAAGTTCACAGCGAGGTGAGTTGAGACACAGAAAGATCAATAAATTTAATGAGGGTGACAGAGGTGCCCTCAACAAACTTTAGTTGCATTAAATTCCAGTATAGGTGTTCATGTCTAGTCGAATTTTCTTTCTGCAAGCCCACACTCTGATAACTATTTGCAAGTACAAGTTCAGTTTGAGGCCAATGAATTCATACAGAGCTCAAAGAGAGTTTGGAGAATCACAGAAATCCTTTATGAATAAGGTCAATAAATTTAGCCTTAGATTGTTTACATCAAAAATGAAGTTACCTTTTCATGAGTATTTTTTTTTTTCCTTCAGAACACCTTCCTAGTCCCCAGACATCAGAGAACATCTGATTTGGAGAATGAAGTTGGTACATTAAATGGACAATTTGCTTAGAGTTTTCTTAGATCATAAAATCAGAACTGGAAGGAATCTTTGGGATCATCTAGTCTATTCTCAAACTCAAGCCTAGAAACCCCTGGGATGTGAGGCAGCAGGAAATGAAGCCATGGGGGTTTCAGTTTTCATCAATGGTATTTAATTTTAAACATTATTTTTACACTAAAGCAATCATTGCATATATGATAGAGTAGAAAGCAGAAAAAAAAACCTTACTTTTTAAAGTCAGACATGATGCTTCAAAGAATTTTTACCCAGTAGTGAACTACTGTCAGCTGCAATCAAAATTCTTTGAAGACATGAACACATTCCTCTGCTCTGTTTTGGTGGCCGAATCTAACAAAAACTGATCTAGTACCACTTTATAGAAAATAGGCTCAACAGAGACTTTGCCAAGATCACATAGCCAGCATTAGTAACTGAATCAGGATCCCCATCTGTCCAATGTGCTTCCTCACAGTCCAGCAGGGTCCTTTTGAGTGATAGCAGCTGCCCCGAGCTTGCTAAGTTCCCACACCCAAAAGAGCACCTTATTCCAGATGACTGGAGATTTTCATAGGAGAACAAACTTCCTTGTCATGCTAAGTACCTTTAATGTCATACATTTGGTGGTTTTCTTCTTCCTTAAAGTTGTGCAAGGTTATTCATGCACAGAGAAGTGAAAAGTAACATTACATGTTTGTATATAAAGATATCTGGAGTGTAGATCATAGGGAAGTTGCTCATTCATGGAACAGAAATAAGGTCTATTAAAGCAGTGTCTCCCAAAATATCACACTCAGATTTCCTAGGTCAGAGTTATCTGTGCTTTTTGTTAAAATGTGCATATTCCTGGGCCTCATCTTACTGATAATTCAGAACCTCTGCGGACAGACCCAGGAATCTGCATGTTTAACCAGTTCCCTGAGGTGATTCTTACATGCTCTAAGATTGGAAAAGTGCCACCTGACATATGCTATAGGACAAGAGAGGGCAAGGGGGAGTAAAGTGATATTCTAATGTCTTATATTCCTAAGGCTCATATGGCAAAGCACATTCATACCCGAGTTTTCATGTGATTAAAACACACACACACACACGCGCACACACACACAAACTCTGACAGGTAGAGTGAGGGAAGGTGTCTTGACTTACTCAGCTGACCAAAAAGGTTTTAGCTAAACATGAAAATTGAGAAATAAAAAGCAACCACATAAATCCCTAAAATAACACAGCAGGTATAACCACAAGAAGGACAATGTGAGAGGCAGATGGGGAGGTAGGGATAAAATGTCAGACAGATAAAATGTCTGACAATCACATTCAGACTGCTCTTCCTCATACATAAACTGGAAATGGCATTGCTTCAGATTTTTAAAAAGGGGGTGGTTTCACAAAACATATAAAATATTACAGCACATATAAATGCATGACATTATTATCATGAAAAATTCAATTTTCCAAGGCATTTTGCAACTGTGACATGTTATCAAGGAAATAACATAGGAACAAGAGAAAAAAATGGTTTCTACAAGAAACTAACTACAAAACAGAAAATAGGTTGAACACAATACTTTTAGCATTTAGTCTCTTCTACAAATGTAAAGACAAAGTCACTCATCAGAGAAAACACAAAATTAAACCATAGGTGAGAAAATATGATCTCTAGGATTTAAACAAGATTTGGAAGAAGGACACTGTGTAGAGCAACGTGGAGATGAAAAGTTTTATGTGTCCTCTTCCAAGACATAGACTTGTGATGAGGGAAACATAGCACAGCTGTGTGGAAATTCATAAACTTGAAATAGAATAGCACTGGGGAACCAGAGCAAAGACGAAGGCAAGTAGAAAGGAGTTGTTAGCAGACCAGATTTCAGTGTCTGGTCAGAGATGCATAAATGGTCTCCTCCAGAGTCCGATCTCTAAGTTGGCTCAGTTTCAGGTAGAGCAGAGATGGAGTATTTCATCTCCTTCCCTGTCACTTACAGTCCCTCAACCACAGGGTCTCTCAAGGGCAATTTCCAGGTGTTGGGAAGAAGGCACCTTTTCTTTTTAAAAAAAAAAAAAAAAACTTTTTTTAAGTTTATTTATTTTTGAGAGAGAGAGAGAGAGAGAGTTCTAGCCAGGGAGGGACAGAGAGAAGGAGACACAGAATCGGAAGCAGGCTCCAGGCTCTGAGCTGTCAGCACAGAGCCCGAAGCGGGGCTCGAACCCACAAACTGTGAGATCATGACCTGAGCCGAAGTTGGACGCTCAGCAGAATGAGCTACCCAGGCGTCCCTAGGCACATTTTCATCTGAGTGATTTCTCACTGAAATCTGAGGAAAAGCATATTCTAATTTACATAATAAGATGGACTAATGCTCATTCTGGAGAGAAGAAAAACACCAAGGAGAGGGGAAGGAGAAAAAATTTATCCTCACAGCTGAGAGAACAAGCGCTGTGGTCTGGAAGAAGTTCATCTTTCTGTACCTAAACTTTCCTTATTTTAAAGAGAAACACCCACCCATGGGCTTTCCTTAAAGATTAAATAAAATACATGTAGAATACTCAGCATAATGTATAACATTTAGTAAATGCTGGATCATTCGTAAGTTCTTGTTAGATCTCAGGAAGATTCTTTGCACAAGAATATATTTTGAATTGCTCTGGGTTCTCAACATTTGATTAGCAAAATCTACTGATGACAGCTGATAGGAAAACTGGAGAAGCCAGCTATGATGACTTTTGTTTTCTTAATTCTCATGAAAAAGTATATCTGGGGATAGTAACATGGCTTTTCCATTACAGATCACACAAATATCTGAATATTAAACAAGTAGGCTAGTAAATGGTGTCCTGTTTATGTCCCGTAGCTCTGGATTCACAGATCATTCATAAAGATTAAGCCTTTCCTTAGACTAAGACACATTTAGGTGAAAAACATTGGATTCTATTTTCTGATATTTGTGTAATAAACTTGCATCAGCTGTGCAATAGAAAGTTGTCTTACAAGTAATATAAATAAAGAAATAAATTGGCTTCAAAAACAAAAAGTCTTTCTTTCTTTCTCTGTGTTCTCCTGGTAGGATAGTTGCATGAACTTTAAAAAACATGGGCACAGGTTATGTCTGATAAGAATTTTGTACTTATTTGCAAGGTTGCAGGGGATGAGAAGGAAACCATATAACAAGGTGGATGTAATTATATGCTAAAATCAATATCTTCTCTCTACTGAAAAATCTGCTCAGTCTTTTCCCTCTGGTACCTCATGTTGCTTTGGTTTTATCATTGCTTATAAAAATTTATCTGAATAAATTAAAGGAACCAGGCGGCCTTTTCATCAGAGTATAGTCATACAGAGATCATCTGCCAAATGTAATGTTCCTTCCTTTTTCTAGACACTGGAAACATTTTCACCATTTGACATGCAAGAATCTTTACTCTCATAACAATCAGTGCAGAGAGAAGGCATCGTAATCAAGGAAAATGCCTACCAAATTGACTCCCCTCCTAAAAGCCATCTGTGTATAACGACTCCCCGTAGCAACTGTAAAGTCATAAGCAATAGGGAGAGTTGCTCAAGCTAAGAGAAAACGCAAATCACAGAATTGAGAATTATAGGACAATAACGTCAGCCTGGCCACAGAAGATCTAAAATCACCCAAGTTATAAAATGTGGAATGATAAATCTTGTGTTATTTCATGCTTATGAAAGCTAACATATTTACCAGCTTATGCCAGCTCCCCACTCCCTTTCTTTTGTTTCAATTTAAATACTAAGCAATACAAACATTTTCTGTTTTCTGAGTTTAATTGGTAACTAAAGCCTAGATTGGTTAGATGCCTGAATAACAACAAGAAAAGGGAAATAAAGAATCCCTCTGCAGCTCTAAAATTGCTCTGTCTTTGGCCACATGAAGACAAAATAAAATAATCATAGAATTTCACTGCTGTGAATTTAACCCTCTCATTTTACAATTGGGAGAACGAGCTTCTCCCCTTCATCATCCTCCCAACCTCAGCCTAGTCATCTTGTCATGTACGCTACTTCAGGGAAGAGCATTTCTTAACACCAGAGATATAAGGGCGTCATCTCTGTTGAGTCCACCTCTAAACACCCCTGATGGATATCTACTTCTGCCTATTCCATCTATGGTTTATACCCAGGCCACGGCTTCATTATCTCTCTCCTGGATGACAGGGCTTGCATCCAAATCTTGCTCCACACCTTACCCACCTCTGTCCCAATCTGTACCCCCTCCTCAGGCAGGAAGCCAGAGCAATGCTTCTAAAGAACTAACGGCATCACTTCCATGTTACGTTTTTTGGTGATTTTTTTTTAATCACACTCTAAATAATGCCCAAGGTCCAGACAGACCCACAAGAACCCTAATGACTGCTACAAGTACATCACTTCCATGTCCCCCATTCTTCCTGAATGCACCACATTGTACTTCATGTAATTCCACAAACACGACATGCTCCCTCTCACCTTCCCACATTGTGCTCTTTCTGCCCAAAATACTTGTCCCCCTTGTCTTCAAGTGCTGACTCCTACTCATGGTGAGGTCGCAGCTTAACTGTCATCTCTAGAAAATCTTCCTGACCACTCTCTCAAAGGCAGCTCAGCACTCGCATAATGTGTTCTCAAACCTCTCTACACAATTGTGATAAAGCACTTGCCCTACTTTATTGCCACTGCTCATTAGTTTTCTGTCTTCTCAGCCAAATTGCAAGTGTTCTGACCACAGGGACCAAGTCTATCTTGCTGATTTTTTTTATCTTTAGCTCTTAAGATAGTTTCTGGAACATAAAAGCTGTTTAAATTCTATCTCTTTAAATTAATAATTAGTTAAGTAGTTGCTCAAATTCTTAGCGAACTAGTAGTATAGTGACGACTAGCTACCAGACTAGTGTTTTCACCTCCACTAAATTTGGGGGATTTTTTTTTATTATGAATTTCAGGCTATTTATTCATTCAGTGGATATTATTTTAAATGTTAAAACAGAAATAACCACCGAATATTACGTTACAGTTAAGGTATAGATCGCTTCATTGCTTAATCCTAAAAGCAGCTACATCCTGAAAGTAGGTAATTTTTATAACTTCATCTTAAAAGATGAAATTGTTCCCTTCCTTCTTTTTTTTCTCCCAATTCAGTAAACAAACAAGCAAGCAAACAAACAAAACCCATCACAGGGTTGAATACGGTTGGTAAGGGATTCTAAATTGGATAACATACCAAAAATGGCAAGGAGTTTGCCTACTTGGGGGATTAAGTACTAAGTAAATGTATTAAGGAAAATGGAAGCCACGTTTCCTACTGGTGAAGAAGGAGAGTACAAATATGGAGAGGAGGAAGGGATTCACATGAACCCTGTGGTGTATATTCGAATTAGTGGTATCAGTGTAACCTCATGGTTTTCACTGTAAGATTCTGGGACAGGAACAACTTTAACGATGGAAAAACAACAGAAGAGCCTTTGTGTCTAGAACTTATTAAGCAATGGGAAAGAGTGGGAAAAGATGAAAACGGGGGCTTGCCAGGATCTATGAAACCAGAATCTCAAAAAATGAGACCCAAGAATCTATTTCACAAGTTATTTTTAGGTATTCAAAAACTTAAGTTCCCCCACACTAAAGAAAGAAATATAAGATATTAACACAAGCATTCTCATAAACTGTAATAAAATGAGAAATATTTCCAAAAGAGAAACTGGCAAACCAAGGAATCAAAATGAATTAAGTCAGCACTCAATCAAATGGCCCCAACTATGGATCCCTAACCATTGATGTCTTCAGGTCTAGAATCATTATCAAAGACTGAATCCCAGAATAAAAGAAATAAAGTAATGTTTCCTATTCTTGAAAGAATGTCAGTAAGATGTTAGGTAATCTGTTCCTGTGGCTGCTGTTTACATTACGTTGTAGAGATATGAAAGTTTCCATGAGTAATTTGAGTGGTAAATACCACTGTCACAACTGTCCAACTACACTAATATCCTTCCTTTAGTCATTAAAAACTGTACAAATACTATTAGGAATAAATACTCCTGCTAAAACCATTGTGAAACACAAAAATACTAAACTAAAATTTGCATTTTTATTTATAATTTGTAGCTAGATGAGTCAAGAGGAATCTTGTCCAATTTGCAAATGAACATGCAAACTAAAAGGAGGCACCGCCTTAACAACTGCTATAAAAATTCTATGCCCCTTCTGGCCAATGCTTTTGTCTTCAGCTTGCAAATCCCTTAACTTGGTGACTCAATCACAAATGATCAAAGTTGACTGGGGAAGCTTTGCTTTCTTCCAATTAAAGAAAATTTACCTTTGGCTGGTATCATGATAGTTCTATTTTAGCAAAGTGTTACTGCCGTGATTGAAAATATGCTAGTAGAGAGATGATTACCCACTGTATCAGTAAGGGTCTTGGCAGAAAACAGATGGCATAATCCAACTGGGTAATTTGAGACAAGTTTAATAAGAAAAAGAATCTTTATAAGGGTGGAGGCAGAGTTTAGAGAAATCAACAGCGCAGAACCTTAGGAGTAGCAACAGCATGAAGGCCGAGAAATGCAAAGGATGGTTTAGAATCCAGAGAGTGTAGGTTTGCAGAGATGCCTGCTTGGCAGAAGCCAAGTCCCATTGAGTAGGGAGCCAAAGGAATAAGTTCCCGAATAACACCCTCCTCCTGCCTCCTGGGGTCCCCATTGGCCAAACCCATCTTGAATCCGGAAAGCTTGCTGATGCTGACCATACAGGTTATCCTTCCATGGCAAAGAGCAGACAATATCCAGTACATCTCTGTTTTCAAATATCAGAATGACATAGGAAAGAGACTCACTAGAGAATGGGTCTTACTCCTCCACAGAAACAGGACTGAGTTATGAGTCATCTTTGGAAAGCAAGGCACCTCAAGATCACGTATTTCCCTGTCTTTTTGATCCGTTATCAAAATGGTCATCTGGAAGTCATTTTACTGGTTTTCGCTGTCCAGCACTCACTTGCCCTACACTTGGGTCAGCATTCAGGTTTTTTTTAAAGTGTCCACCCTTTCCTCCTACAGTCCATTTGCATGAAAATAGCTGGTACCACTCCAGACTTGAGAATGGGGTATGGCACAGGACTATCTGCTCCAGGTAATCACATTTTTCCACTACAATTCAGTATCAGGGATAGATGGGACCTAAACTGATACAAAGAAACTGAATCCTGTTGACTATTGGGGAAACACACTCTTTTCTCCTAGAATGGATGAGTAGGTGTGTAACCTTAGAGCCATAAGAGGAGATACTGAAAATGAAAACCCATAAAAGAGAGAGAGAGAGGAGACGAACACTACATTTTTTTCTCACCAGAACAAGTCTTGTCCTGCCACTGTTCTTTTCTATAACATGGCAGGCAATAAATGCCCTTTATAGTTTGAGTCAGGTTTCCTGTTGATTATTACAGAGAGGTCTCTCATCAGTACAGTTGCCTGTTTCAGACCATTGACTATATGAAGACTCCTGGATGATCCAGTCAGAAATAACTTTCTGGGAGAGCCTGGGTGGCTCAGCTGGCTAAGCATCTGACTTGATATCAGCTCACATCACCATATCACAGTCCCGTAAGTTCGAGTCCTGTGTTTAGCTCCACCCTTAGTGTGGAACTTGCTTGGGATTCTCTCTCTGCCTCTCTGCCTCTCCCCTACTTGTTCTCTCTTTCTATACTCTCTCAAAATAAATAAACAAACATTTCAAAAAAAATAACTTTCTAGGTAGTCTTACTTAATGTTTTTGAAAATGCCTGTTCACAGCACATTGTTCATAAACTTTGAGCAGTATACTGAGAAGCTGTGATGTCTATATGTTGGTAACCAGACCTGTTTTAATTAGAAATGTTTAAATTTGCCAATAGGAATTTAATAGGTTATGAACATATTTCTCCCTCTACGTTCTGAAGCTATTTTCTGAGGACTTACTATGCACTAGACATCAGGAACTTAAGAGTGACTGAAACATGGTGTCATCAGAGCTCATTTGAATCTCACAAACATCTACCAAAAGCCCATCCTACAAAGCGATAATGTAATTAAAGAATACACAAAATGTTGAGAGAACTCCAAAGAAGGGACTATTAATTCTACTATGATGCAAGAAGTCTGAAGAGCTTTCTATACCCTTTTAAGCAGGGCCTGGCAATATATGGAGGATCACCAAGGAAACTGGGCAATGCAGGCTCAAGAGGCAGCCTGAACAAGAAAGGCACATTCACATGTAGAGGTTCAATGTGGCTTCAGACAGAGTAGCAGATGATTGAAACATTTGGTTCCACCCAGTTCTCCATCCTTCACTACTTATGTGATCTTGAACAAGGTACTTTTCCTGGTACCGCTTTCCCACTACAAGACTAATAAATAATAACTTGCTCATATTAAAAGTCACATTACACGTAAAAGGTCCATCATTCAAAAAAAATTGTAGAAGAGAGATAACGGACTAACCTGGAAAGACAGACTGGTGCCAGACTGTGAAAATCCTTGTGAGCTTTATTAAATAATTGGGTTTTTATAATAATGCTAATATGGGAGCGCCTGGGTGGCTTAGTCGGTTAAGCGTCCGACTTTTGCTTAGGTCATGATCTCGTGGTTCGTGGGTTCGAGCCCCGGTCGGGCTCTGTGCTGACTGCCAGCTCGGAGCCTGGAGCCTGTTTCAGTCTGTGACTCCCTCTCTCTCTGACCCTCCCCTGCTCACGCTGTCTCTCTCTCTCCTAGAAATAAATTAAAAAATTTTAAAAAAATTTTTTTAAATAAAAAAAATAATGCTAATATGCACCAATCATTAAAGTTTTTAAGTAGACACAAACAATCTGTATTTTAGAAGAGTCACATTACTCTTGCTTTGACGTTTGGAAGCAACAAAACTAGGATATTATAATAGTCCTTACAAGAGATGATAAAGGCATGAGGGCCTTAACTGGGGCAGTAGAAGGAAGGTTGGAGGAAAAGGGTCACAAACACACAAGGGGATCAAGGATGACTGTAAGGGGTCTGGTGGATGCTGGCACCTTTACAATTAAAGGGATATTATTTAAAAAGGAATGAAAGGAGAGACACCTGGGTGACTTAGTTGGTTAACTGTCCGACTTTGACTCAGGTCATGATCTTTCAGCTTGTGAGTTCAAGTCCCATGCTGGTCTCTGTTCTGACAGCTCAGAGCCTGGAGCCTGCTTCAGATTCTGTGTTTCCATCTCTTTCTGCCCCTCCTCTGCTCACTCTCTGTCTCTGTCTCTCTCGCTCTCAAAAATAAATAAACATAAAAAATGTTTTAAAAAGACCAAAAATTTTAAAAAAATAAAAAGGAATGACAGGATTGGGGGAGAAAACAATAAGCTCAAGTTTGGGACCTGCTAAATGTGAGCCGTCTATTTGCTACACAGAAGCTAGTGGAAATCTCTCTTAAACTCAAATTTCCAAGCAGGAGGTAGACACTTGAGCATGAATTGTAAATATATTCCAGCTAAAGGAAAGGACATGATGAGCCTGCCTGACCAATAATAAGGCTAAAACCGTGAGATACACTAAAGATAAAAAGAAGAAGAACCAGCGAAAGAGACTTACCAGACACCATTGGTGGGGTAGAAGTTCAAGGAGGAATCTGTAGAAATAAAGGCCATAGAGAGGTAGTGCTTCATAATAATTCAAAAGACATCATCGCACTTGGCAAACAGGAGTCGTTTTCAGCCCTTGAGAGGTATGTTTCACAGAGGTGATAGAAACAGAACGAGACAGCAATGGCAAAGGGCAAGGGGGAAGGTGGGAAAAGGGTTTTGGAACCAGGTTGAAGGACCCATTCTTTCAAGGAGCTGGTTAGCAACTCTCCCTGGCTTCCCTCACTCTCAAAGTCTCTGACCTCAGAGTCAGACTCTGTTGTAACTTAACAGTGCATGTAATGAGGCTGTCTTGTTAGCTGGCAGTCCTCAAAATGGATCTTTTATAATTAGAAATGCTTGTTGTTGTTGTTTAAACCAGGCAGTTACTGGAACACCAGTGTGGCTCAGTCTGTTGAGTGCCTGACTCTTGATCCTGGCTCAGATCATGATCTCATGTTTTGTGAGTTTGAGCCCTGCACTGGACTCTGTGTTGACAGCGTGGAGCCTGCTTGGGATTCTCTCTCTGTCTCTGTCTCTCTCTCCCTCTCTCTCTCTCTCCCCCCTACCCCCATCTCTCCCTCACTCATTGTCTCTCATCTCTATCAAAATAAATTAATAAACATAAAATTTTTTTATAAACCAGGCAGTTACAGATAGCATTTTGTTTAACCTCCCAAGAAATTCCTCTATTCCCTTTGTAATATCTTTATTCAGAATAAGTAGCAATGATTTAAGAGTTACATTTAAAGCTCCTGAAAGCTGACAATAAAACACTGATAAGGTCTTATTCATTTTGGGGTTATCATCTGGAAATAGTAAGAAGCAAAGATGAATTTGATGTTCAATCAATATAGAAGCTGTCCAGATACATATTAACACCATCTTTCTTATTTATGGCACTGGAAAAGAAAGATCAAAGCTTATTTCCAAAGTTATCTTATTAACCTTTAAATTCACTTTTGAATATAAGAAAGAGATAAATATTTGGCCCATATATGAATGGAAAAATAGAGGTACAAGACCCCAAAGGAGTTCCATGTCCAGAATTCCCAAACACAGAGATTTCTGGACATGATTCACCAACACATTAGAACAATGTCCAACAAAGTTATGATCCATGGACCATGTGTATCAATTTTATGTTGGATAATGCATATGTCAGGGGCTCTCATCAGACCTACTGATCTATTTCTCTGATGGTAGACCACGAACTCTGAATTTTCAAAAAGTACCATAGGCGATTATGATGTATCTTGGCATTTTCAAAAATATTCGAAAATCTCCAATGACTCACCAAGGCAATATTTATTGATTACCTACTATATGCCAGTTATTTGTTATTTGTTCTGAAAAATGCCAATGACCATAACATTTTTCCTGCCCTGACATAGTTTGCCTAGACTTATATACCATCATCTTCCCTATTCACAACCCCTAGATTTGAGGCAGTACTCACTATAATACAGCCCTGACCACTGGAACAGGTATGCATACGGGAAAGCAGACCACTTTCTCTTTCTAGTCTGCCTCTTTTGTCTTATCAATAATTTTAAGTAAGATCTAGAAAATGTAGGCAGTTAGGGTTGAATGTTGGGATTGACCAATTAGGATTCAATTTTGGAGCCATATGCAAAGAGAGCCTGAAGAAGTGTGTAGTCAAGAAAAATGAAGACTGGAGAGGTCTCAGAGAGAAGCAGAGATGAGTGGGTCCTGAGAGCCAGACAAAGAGTTATTAGTTCCTGAAAGCCTTTCAGTTTCCCTGAGAAAATGCTGCTACAGCTTCCCTGTTATTCCCTTTATCTTTACACAAAAACTTTTTACTCACTCAAGCTAGTTTGAGTGAGTTTCTACTTCCAGATATTAGGAGCTTTACCTAGAGAAAATAATTTATAACTGAAGTCAATTCGATTTCATTATTTTACCAAAGCAGTAAAGAGCATCACTTTCTGGGCAGTTGTGCATGCCAGGAAACTTGGGGTCTTCCCTTTCCCTCATGTGTCATATCTCTATCACCAAAATTCCTCAGTTCATCTCCAGTATCTCCTAATACCATTCATTTCTTTTCCTCTACAACTGCTGTGCTCGTCAAAGCTACCAATATTGCCTACTCAGGCACATTCTAACTGGTCTACCCATTATCCACTCTGTCCTGTCCAAAGAGTCCTGAGCAAAATGGTAACCTGATCATGTCCTTAGTGCCGCACTGCCATGCTCACCACCATCCAATGGCTTTCCATTTACACTAGGTATAAAGACTATAGCCTTCAAGTCCTAGAGTGATCTCACCCAATCTCATCTCATTTTGCACCTTGTATTCCTTTGCTTTCTGTGGCTGAGCCTCATTGCCTTCTTGTGGTCACTAACACTTCCCATGCTCCCCTCCGCCACAGCTCTTCTCCCAGCCCACACCACTCTTCTCTCCCAGCTTGCCTAATTCATGGAAATGAACCATCCTCTGGACTTTATTCCCTTCCCTGGCCTCCTTGACGAGGTCAAATACCGCTAGTACAGAGTCTCCTAACACTGTATGGCTCACCTTTTAACAGTTGCCACAATTCCAACTTGAAATTTGTGTGCCTATTTGATAATCTGATAATTATTATCCTGTAAGCTCTCTGTGTTGTCCACACCTCACCCAGTACCTCACACTGTGCCTGATAAAGAGTAAGGTATCTGAAATATTTGTTGAATAAAAGTAGAACATCTGGAAAGGCAAGAAAAATAAAACCAGAAACACTGCATGAGAACCAGACTTTTAACTGACAAAGTACAAGTCTGCCCAAGCTGAGGACTAGATGAGGAAACAGGAAGTTGGAATATTCAAGAATGATTATGAAAAACACTGATTCAAGGCAGGTTGAGACAACAGAGCACTTGGCTATCTGAGGTGTGGTTAGATAGTAGACCAAAAATCATTAGTTAATCTAAGATGAAATAGTAGAACAAGAAACATGGATCAAGAGCCAAAGCAAAAAGTAGGAAGATCTTGGTCTGAGAGAAACATTCCAGATGAGGACAGAGATAATTTTTTTTTTTTTTACAAATAGTTTATTGTCAAGTTGGTTTCCATATAACACCCAGTGCTCATCCCCACAAGTGTCCTCCTCCATGCCCATCCCCCCTCCCTCCCACACCCATGAGTCCTCAGTTTGTTCTCAGCATTCAAGAGTCTCTCATGGTTTGCCTCTCTCCGTTTCCCCCACCATTTCCCCCCTTCTTCTCCCCCATGGTCCTCAGTTAAGTTCCTCCTAATCTTCCTATACGTGCAAACATATGGTATTTGTCCTTCTCTGCCTGACTTATTTCGCTCAGCATAACACCCTCAAGGTCCATCCATGTTACTACACATGGCCAGATTTCATTGTTTCTCATTGCCATGTAGTATTCCATGGTATAGATAAATCACATCTTCTTGATCCATTTGGAGGACAGAGATAATTGAGTAAGCACAAAGTAGATGAACTAGTATGCCCAAGGGCCAGATAGAGCACCAAGAGGAGGTAATCCTGGTGCAACATGGTGAGAAACTGTAGCAAGGGCTAGCCACAGTTGTCAACTTGGTAATGATAGCCATACAAAGCTCTTAATTTATACTTAGTATATGCCAGGTATCCTTCTAAATGTTTTGGTACGTTATTTCATTTTAATGCTCAAAATCATCCAATGACGTAAGCAAATTTATTGTACCAATTTTACAAACGAGAAAACTGAAGCTCAGTAACTTGTCCACAGTCATCACTTAGTAAGTGGCAGTGCCAGGTTTGAACCCAGAGAAACCGAGTCTATACCTTTAAACACAATAGTGTACTATTTCTTTATGGAATTAGGACCAAAATGGCTTGTTAATGAGTTGGATTCTTCTTGTCTTAGCCACAGCATGATCATAAAAGGGATAATTTTCAAGGATCAAAATAAGATGGGAAGGGTGTTTAGGTGGCTCAGCCCGTTAAGTGGCCGACTTCGGCTCACATTATAATCTAGCAGTTCATGAGTTCAAGCCCTGCATCAGGGCTTGGTGCTGACAGCTTGGAGCCTGGAGCCTGCTTCGGATTCACGCTCTCTCTCTCTCTCTCTCCTCTGCCCTTCTCTCCCACTCATGTTCTTTCTCTCTAAAACAAACAAACAAACAAACAAATAAATAGGGACTCCTGCATGACTTAGTCGGTTAAGTGTGTGACTTCAGCTCAGGTCATGCCTGAGAGTTCGTGGGTTGGAGCCTCACTCTGGGCCCTGTGCTAACAGCTTGGAGCCTGGAGCCTTCTTTCTCTGCCCTTCCTCTGCTTACACTCTGTCTTTCTGTCTTTCCTTCAAAAGTAAACATAATTTTTTTAATTTTAAAAAATATGGGAAAAGCATTTACCAAATGATATCAGATGTTCCTAAGCAGATCAAAAAAATGACATTATATAACGTCACATTGCTTAAAAAACAGTAAGCCACAGTAGTTAACAATATGAGTATTCACATTCAGATGAATATAGTTTCAAATACTGGCTGTGCCACAACCTACCTGTATGGCTCTTATTTAAACTCTCTGACCCTCACTTTCTTTTCTTAATGAAAATGTTAACACTTAGCTCACATAGTTTAAAGGTTAAATAAGACAATCTATTTGAAAACCCTCAGTACAGAACTAACATATGCACTCAATAATGAATCAGAAAAAGTATTTTATAGAATGAATATATTATATTGAAGAAAGGGGATAACAGGGGCACCTGTGTGGCTCAGTTGGTTAAGCACCCAACTTCAGCTCAGGTCATGATCTCACTGTTCATGGGTTTGAGCCCCGTGTAGGGTTCTGTGCTGACAGTTCAGAGCCTAGAGCCTGCTTTGTATTCAGGGTCTTCCAATCTCTCTCTTACTCTCCCCTACTTATGCTCTCTGTCTCTGTCTCTCAAAACTAAATAAAAACATTAAAAATTTTTTTGAAGAAAAGGGAATACGAAACGTTGTTGTTATTATACCTATGGACCACCTTGTCCATTACCACTGATTTGACAGATACATATATGTACATGGATAACTACTTATTAGCTTAATAACCCCCATGGGAAGACTGAAAATCCCCCAGTGAAGGCTGCTGAATGAAGTTGGTTAACTGTAGATATGTTTTGCTCTAAGAAACGCTGACAGCTAAAGTGAACTCCACTTCTATGCCACTTAGAATCCTTCTAGCAGCTTTAGAGCTGGCTTTACAAGTCTTTCTAAGAGTCAAAAGCTTTAACACTTCCACATTCAAGACATGACTTGGAGCATCATACCCATAAGGGTTATTCTTCCGCAAAGCAGGGAAGCTAGCTTTGTAAAACTGTTATACCTATCTTTAAAAAAGAAAAAGGAAAAAAGAAAAAAGAGGAATTTGAGTATTTTGAGGCAAATTCACCAATGACACTGTAGCTCTTGGCTTGAAAGAGGGAGCTAATGAAGATGTAAAAAATATGCATTCTTAAACCCTTTGTAGATAGAGTATTGTGACACATTTTTGGATTATGATTTGGCAGAGTCTATGAAAAAATTAATACACTTTCTTTATGATCCAGCAAACCAGCTTCTAAGAATCTTATCCACAAAAATGTTTACACAAACATGGAAAGACATAGGTTAAAAGATGTTCTAGGAAATATTGTAGTGCATATCCAGCAATTAGAGAGACAGTTTTATTAAATTTGAGTATCTCCATGAAATAAAATACTGTAGGGCTAATGTTTAAACATGAGCAAGATATAGGCCTACTGGCCTGAAAATATGCTATACTATTAAGTTTAAAAGGTTGAAGAAGGTAAAAAATACGTAATATTGTCTCTTTTGTTTCAAATATGTCATATGTGTGTGTACTTGTGACACACCCGTAAATATTATATTAATATATAATATATGTTAATATATAAATATATTGATATTTATATGCATATTATCTGCAAGAACACTAGTTTTAAAGATGGTTACTTCTTTAACAGTGACATTGGCTGATGAATGGATCAAAAAGATGTGGTTTATCTATACAATGGAATACTACATGGGAATGAGAAAGAATGAAATCTGGCCACGTGTAGCAACATGGATCGAACTTGAGGTTGTTATGCTGAGTGAAATAAGTTAGGCAGAGAAGAACAGATACCATATGTTTTCACTTATAAGTGGAACAGGAGAAACTTAACAGAGGGCCGTGGGGGAGGAGAAGCGGAGAAAATAGTTGGGGAGAAGGAGGGAGGCAAACCATGAGAGACTCTTGAATACCGAGAACAAACTGAGGGCTGAAGGGGTGGAGGAGAGGGGAAGGGGGGGGTGATGGGCATGGAGAAGGGCACTTGTTGGGATGGGCACTGGGTATTATATGGAATCCAACCTGACAATAATCTATTAAAAAAAAATAAAAAACAAACAGCGACATTGGCATATGACTTGAGGGAAATAGGGTGGGGAAACAGGCAGCTCTTAGTTAACATCGGATCATCTTTGATATTATTTGAATTTTTAACAATAAACGGTTACAACTTTTATTATTAAAAAATTAGTTTTCCTGAAAACCATAAATGATCAACAAAACTCCCCCACAATGCATTTTAAAATCTTTCCCTTGGCATTCTGACTTATTCCATGGCTTCTGTGCTGCTTGCCCTTCCTCCTCACCCCCATTTTTAGGAAAATTTCTTTTTGCTCTAGCACAGGTGTCCAGCATGAGTGCGTCTCATCTTTCCCAGTCTATTCTCCCTTGCCCCTCCTGTGTTTGCTTACTTCTTTCCTTTTTTTCCCCAGCTCACCATCACCAAACCCCTAGAAAATAGGCTATCAATGCAAAACATGTCTCAGATGGAAAAGGAAAAAAAAATAACTAATGATTTTTCATTGGTAAAATAAAGCCAAAACCTCTCTTCTGAATAGGAAGAGAAAAAAGGCTGAGGTCACTAATGCACTAATAATTGTCCCATCATACCTATTTCTTTCTTCCTTCCTCACCTCTGTGCCCTAAAGATTGAGTTAGAAAGAAAGAAAGAAAGAAAGAAAGAAAGAAAGAAAGAAAGAAAGAAAGAAAGAAAGAAAGAAAGAAAGAAAGAAATTGTGGCTTCATTAATATATCCCCAGAATCTATCACACACCCAATAGCAGGTGCAGAATAATACTGGTTGAATATATGCTTGGATAAGTCATACCCTCAAGCAGCTTATATCCTGTTCAGGAGGCATATAATTTCCATAATTCCTCTTTAATATTATAAGTGCTTCTGACTCACTATTACCTGAGAGGCGGGAGCAGGTTTAAACAACCAGCCACCAATAACGAAGGATTTGCTTCTACAAAGCCCTGCGTGCTAATACAGGCTGTCAGCCAGGGAACCCAGCGGAGCTCTGCTTAGCAACCAGTCCCTTTGCTATCTATTTTGGTTAGCTATGTTAAAAGTTATTCTAACTTCATTCAATCAATGGCTTCATGTTGTGAAAGAAAGACACCACAAAAAGTTGAGAAAACAGAATCAAAGATATGTATGTTCAACACCTCTAAAGGCTGTTCCAAAATGCCTTTCTTCTTCCCCAGTGAAGCAGGAGCTGCACTGCACTCTCGTTTACAACCCATTTGGGAGGAATCTGTTACGCAGAAGGAAGGTGTCTTTGACCTTCATCTCTCTGGAAGGAGAAATACAGAACAGCTGTCTGTTTACCATTCCGGTCTTATTTCTATGACGTTGAACCACTCATTTAGGAAACATGAAAAATAGAATTGATTCACTTTTTTTTTTTTTTTGGTAAGAAGTTTTCCAAGAAACTAGACCCTTGGTGAGCTTAGGGATGATTGCAAGTGTATGGCCACAAGTGTTCCTTAGCTGGAAACAGAAGGATGCTCAGACTTCGAATTAGGAATGAAATACAGTGCACGATTTGTGTAGTTTTGTTTTTCTGTGTCTTTTTTTACTTCTACATGGTATTTTGGCTCATAGTTTCCAGGGAGAAGCCTCTGAGCACAAAGAGATGTAAACTTTCCCACAAAACAGCAAATACTAAGAGTAAGAACGAGACCAAGAACATACATTCACTTTTCCTGATGCATTTGTCCCTGGTTCATATGAGTGCAGGCATGGCCAAGCCAGACTACAGTGCATTCCCAAACACAGTCCCCAAAAGAGAGCTTTGTTGTTTCACATATTCTCTAAGACTCCAATGTGAATGGAAAGAAATCCTTCTGTTTTCATTCAACAAATTGTCTTATGCCTGCAGTCAATCGCGATTGCAAAATCAGTAATGCCAGATGTCAGTTTGGACTGGAAGGCACCAAAAAAATCACCGATTCCATGCCCCTCATTAATGGAGCAAAATTAGGCCTAAATAAAGGGAGAGTTACCTAAGGGCACAGTTGGAGACAGAGCAGAAAGAAAACCCATAACTGATTCCCTGCTCAGTATCTTTCTACTGTAGGACAAGGCCTCTTAACCTTGCCTTGAATTGAAACAGCAATCAACATAATGAGTTACCAATACATTTCTATTAATGCCTCCCATGGCCCCAGAATTGGGCTAGGCTTCTTTGAGAGCCACACAGAAAAAGGATAGGTCTCTGCTGCTGCCCTCAAGGAGCTAACTGGAGACAAAGTCATGCATTTCTAAGGATTGAATGAGGACTGAGTGCAACTGAGTATAGGTTTCCTTTTTAGGGTAATGAATATATTCTAGAATTACATAATGCTGCTTGTATTCACTTTGTAAATATATTAAAAACAGATGAATGGTATACTTTGAAACGGCGAATGTTATGGTATAGGAATTACAGTTCATTGTAAAAGTCATGCATTTAAAGTAATTAATAATGGAGCAGACTGTAATAGCAAAAGGTGTCTTCTACTAAGTAGAAATCATAAAGGCAGACTAGCAGATGTCAATATTTCATCCCATAAAGATATGGGACATTGTAGCAGGTAGGAATGTAAGTAGGATAATGGAGATACTTTGGGAGAAAGATGGGTTAGAGAGCTGTCTTCATGTTCTTTGTGGGAAAATGTCTTCATGTTCTTTATGGGAAAATGATATTAGAGTGGGGAGTGAAACCAGGTAACTAGAGAATAATATTCAACAATGAGCCAGTAGATAATTTTTCTAGCAATTTAACAAACAATTCAATGTGAAAAATAGAAATGAAGAAGCAAATTCTGTCTCTGGACATTTGTCCAGCCAGCAAGTTGATGGGTACATCAAAGGAAAATTCTTCCCAAAGTTTTATGAGTCATGATAATGAATTGTAGCAGGCAGTCTAGGTACAAGCTGAGTTTAGAGACAAAGAGCAGAAATTGAAGAAGGGAGTTGGTAACTACATAATAATTCACATAATATAAACACACAATCCTGGCATTTAAGGCCAAAATGGATGTTTCTTATGGAAACAATGGCTAATTTCAACTAGGATGTGGGAACAAAGGACTGGCTCTCCACTGCAGGATTCATGGGATTGTTCAAGCCAAAAAAAGTATTCATTAATGTGTCTTATTTGCCTGTTCAATATCATTCCTTCTTATTCTATTTTCATGAGAAATAGGTTCATGTGGTTCACAATGACTCCAGAGGTGAGCACATGATCCAAGCTTCAAGAACGATCTAATTTCCCATACCTCGGCCACAGATCAAGCCATACGCTCATGCTCCCAAGTCAACATGCCATCCTGGGACTTTTTATAAGATGGTTTAGGGGGAAAATATCCTCTTGTATAGGGGCTTTTAACTCTACAAATGATGTCAGCCTGGGGCTACTGGGAATTATCCATATAGAAAGGTCCTGGTAGAGAATAAAGCCATTACAGAGACATGCAGAATCAGATTCCTGTTGACTTCATCTAAGCTCCTGGATCCAAGCGTATCTGGCATCACTGTTCTTGGATTGTTCAGATAAATAAATATATTCCTTTCTGTTGAAGTCATTTTGGACTGGGCTTCTATCACTTTCAATAAAAAAATCATGATGAATACAGCATCCATTCCAACCTTATAATTTGCAGTTGAGGACTGAGGTCCAGAGAGGAGTAAAATTTTGCTAAGGCTGCATAGTAATCAGCAGTAGAATCTAGACACGAATGCAGACACCTGGGATATTAGTCCAAGGTCTTTTCCCTATGCTGGCACCAAGCATTCATGTGGGAAACACTCACACGTCCAAAGTTGAGATGTCACCTGCAAGCCAATGGTGTTCACTAGAAGTCTCAAAAAATTACACATTTGATCTCAGAGCACCAAAAGCAACTATCAGCAAATATCCAATGGCTACTCATTTTATTAGAATGAAATTCAACGTCCTTTCTATAGTCTTCCCATATCTGACTGCACCTTAGACTGTCTTGAAAACTCACGTCACACAATGCTCTCATTCTGTCACTATGCTACAGACATCCTGGCTTTATTTCAGGCCACAGCAGGGCCTTAACTCTTGTCTGACCAGAGTCTTTGCCTGTAATCTTTCCTCTGACTAGGATGCTTGTCCTGTACTCTTTGCATAACTGTCCCCTCCTCACCTCAGTGTCACCCCATTAGGCAGACCTTCCATCAAAACAGACCCCTCTGCCTATAACTCTTTAACTCAGAATTCCTTATTTAAATGTTAACTGTATTATATCATTATTTGATTGACTTGTTTATATATTTGTTCTCTTGCTCCCTCTTGGGCTTCATGTGAGCAGAAACTCATCTGCACAGATCACTCTTAAAACCCAAAGCCTGGCACTCAGAATGCATTGAATAAATACTCAAATTGAAGGAGGAAATAAATAAGAGAAGCTCCCCATTCCTAATTCAAGCTCAAAAATTCCTCCCAAAGAGGTCTTCATCTTTTTTTTTAATCCCTAACACCCCAAAGCTTCCCAGTGCTTCTGTTCCCTTTCAGAAAACCATTACAAGAGCATTTTTGCCATTGAGACAGCACTGATTTCCGAAAGCCATTTTCTAAACCTAAATTGGTTGCCAGCTCAGCTCTACCCAAAACTATGTCTAGCACAGGAAGGCAGGTGGCTTAGTGCTCCATTTGCCAGTGGCGATAAGTCCGAAGTGATTGAATTGCCCTTCCAGGTGATTTGCCCTGTTATTGTTTTGACACAGAATCATTTATTAATTCTGACACTGGCACTGCTTCCTGCATCAAATCAAGTGTCTTTGCTGCCAGCTTGAATAGCTAAATATTATATTTTAGCCCATTCAGTTGTAAATCTCAAAAGCGGAGCCTTCACAAAAGGTGTATTTAACCTCTCACGTACTGCAGACAATTGCTAAATCAGTAATGCAGGCAGGTATAACCCAAGAAGTTTGGTCAGTTCTAGTCAGCTAGCAGATATAACAATTCTTTAGCTCACACAGACCTTCTTAGGACCTTTTTGGTTGTAAGAGACAAAAATAAACGGTTCAAGCAAAAATAGAAATTTACTGGGTCACTTAACTAAAAAAATCCAGGAGTCTATCTGTGTCTGGACTCAGGATTTCAGATGATGTCATCCTCAACTCTGCATTCACATGCTTCATATGCAGGCTCCTTATGGCAGCAAGATGGCTGACAGCCATTCCAGGGCTACACGTTAATGGGTCTAAATCTGAGCACAAGTTCCTCCAAGTCTCACTGGCTCTTCCTAGGTCATGTGCCCATCTCTGAAACAATCAATGTGTCTAGGGGAATATAATTGCTCTAAAAACCAGGCTTGATCACGTGACCATCCTGGAGCTTTAGAATGGAATCCACTCTGCTTGATTAGATCAAAGAACAAGAAACAAGTATTCCTCAGGGGAATAGGATGCTATTAAGAGAAGAAAGATTCAATGAAGCTGGACAACAAAACCATTAGGCTTCTGCTATACATCTCAAGACACCAGGTCTCCGAATATTCTGACAATGATGACAGCTACTGCAAATAACCCCAGTACCCCCACCAAACCAGGGCCAAAAAAAAAAAAAAAGATAATTAGGATGCAAGAAATTATGGGATACAGAGTACCTTATAAATGACATATTTTTAGTAGTTTATCAAACTACAAATGTTTCTATGTATGTCTTTCTTGTCAGGCAAGCCACATACTGACTCTTCCAAGTCCATCTGAAAAAAACAGCCAGCTGAGGACTTGGACTAAGACACAAGGGGAATGTCCCCAACGTGAACCCTTTGCCACTGCATTCATGTACTCCTCTGGGAAGCAATCGAGAAAGCACAAAAATGAAAAAAGAAGTAGACAAAATATAGAGAAGAGAGAGAAGAAAAAGTTACAAAGAGGAGAGTCATCGGAATACGTACAGAAAAAATGTTTTAAAAAGTTAAAAAAGAGGGACGCCTGGGTGATTCAGCTGCTAAATGTCCAACTTCAGCTCAGGTCATGATCTCACGGTTCATGAGTTCCAGCCCTGCATTGGGCTCTGTGCTGACAGCTCAGAGCCTGTAGCCTGCTTCAGATTCTTCCCCTACCCTGCTTACAGTCTGACTCTTCCTCAAAAATAAATGAACATTTTTAAAAAGTTAAAAAAGAGTTTTATATGCATTTTGCTATCTTTGTTTTCTAATTTTCCTATAGTAAACATGTATTCCTTACATCAGATGTAGGCTTAATGACAGAATTACTTTCAAGTTGTCTCCTTCTATGGCCAAAATCTATATATCATTTTTATAGGAGATTGGAGTTTTAATAGTAATAATAATAAATAGCATCTCTACTTCCTCAATCTAAATTAAGAGCCATGTGGGAGATAATCACAGAGGTTCAGACAAGAAAGAATAACTGTCAACTTTATTACCAATAAACATGATAGTGGAGAAATTGCTAAGTTTGCAAGACAATTTGGGTCAGTGATACTTCACCCCCTCATTTAGGCAGACTTGTCAACTCATAGCTACTAATAATTCTAGACAACACTGGGCGTTCCCCCACAGAGGTCTGCTTCTGTAATACTTATGGCAGAAAGGAGAAGCACAGAAGGAATGCTTCCATATGCTAGAGTTCTTCCCAAAGGCAAGGTAGTTGGGAAAACTTGAGCCATGAACTCATAGGTGCCACTCCCAAACTCACCAGCCAAACTACTCAATCCCCTGGGAAAGAGTGAACAGTGGAGTGAAAGAGGCCAGTTACACGCTAGTGGAGATCCTCCGCATTGGAACACCCAGCCAAAAACCAGAATGCTCACCTTCAGGCCCCCAAGAGACAGGAGGGTCTATCACAGGCTTATCATTATATATCAACTATTACCCTATCAGAGAAATTAAAGGGAAGAAAATGTTATTAAAGATTTGGCTATGCATGTCTTTTCTCAATGACTGGAAGTCAATAATGAGATGACTTTTCTCCAAAGCAACCAATTAGACCAGGAATCATGACAATTTGCTCCAGGAAGAATGTGCAAGTTCTGCATTATGATAATGATTTTATACTATTTACCATATATAAGACTAAGATGATGACATGAAAACACATGTGACACTGGCCTCTTTTCTCTTTTTGGACTGTGCCCTCCATCAGCTGTTTTCTTAGGGGAAAAATGGTGTTTGCTATTACACTTTTAGAGCCGCCTTCTTCTCCCAGGCTTGCCTCATAAATAATGATGATGCCTCAGCTACTTAGACTTTTGTTGCAGCCAGCTGCTTTTATTTATGACCAATGTGGGCAGCCAATCATTGTCTGTGTGTTAGCACAATATTGCTCTCAAACAGGATGCATCGGGTCACTGGGAAACCTGGCATAGGCTGTTACACACTGTGCCTGCCACTCTGTCACCATCTCGGAACAAAGATTTATTCAGCTCACTGGAATTGGCATATATCTTATTGCTGCTATCATAAAGAAACATGGCAGTCTGCTTCTTCTGGTCTACTGCTATTTGAAACTTTTTTCCCATTTGCATGCTTCCTTCATGAAACTTCAAAGAAACACTGTCAAGATTTACAGAGGTTATCAATTACATCATTACCCAGAATGTCTGATACCATCCTCAACAGTTATGACCCTTGGAGGGACAAAAGGTGCAGACTGAAAAACTGTCTAGAAGAGTTTGTATCGAAGAAATTTAGCTCAATAAAGTAAGTTCAAAATAATTTTGAAACAGGACCAAGAAATCAAGGTAGCTAAAATACTCCTCATTCTTACAGATGAATTAACAAAGAGGGAATGCACTAATTGATTGGAGGTCGTAAGAAAACCTGGGTTTATGAAGGAAGAAATTCTAAACTTAAACTCTTTAATGGAACATGTCCAGGCAGACCCATTCCTTAATTATCATTTTTAAAGAACTATAATTATGTTGCTAGGATTTTTACTTTCCATTTCTATATTCTCTTCTTCTCAGTACTGTGGTCTATGAGGATAAAGGCTTGACTCTAAGACTTCCTAATAGCTAATATTGCTATGCTGAATTACAGCATTTTGATATAGTGACACGGAGTCAGAGAAGACCAGAGGCCCTATTGGCAAGAAGATCTGACTGACTGACACTGAAATATCTGCTTCTGATTCTGTCTTGCTCTGGAAGATCTCAAAAATCCAATAAAGGTTGCAGCGGTGTTCAGTGCTCAAGCTTGTTGACAGGGGAGAAAGAAAGTAGTATTCATTAAGTACCTGCAATGTATTGATGTTTGTATACAGTGGACACATCCTCATCAGGCAACAAATGTTTATTGAGGATTAACTGCTTGCCTGAGACTGCACAAGGTGCTGTAGTGACAGTCCCTGCTCAGTCACGAGCAAGTAGACAGCTCAGCATTAGGCTCAGCATG
This sequence comes from Hyaena hyaena, assembly GCF_003009895.1. NCBI lineage: Eukaryota > Metazoa > Chordata > Mammalia > Carnivora > Hyaenidae > Hyaena > Hyaena hyaena. Next base: position 160,812 of record NW_024081217.1, on the reverse strand, counting down.
ATCAGACCTTGGAAGCTCACTGTCCACTCCCTCCAGCACAGCTCAACTGTGAGCTGAATGTCTATATCCAGAGACTCTGTATTCATTTGCTACGGCTTTCATACCAAAGTACACCAGACTGGGTGGCTTAAACAAAAATTTATTGTCTCTCAGTTGTAAACGCTAGAAGTCCAAGAGCAAGGTTTTGGTAGTATCCATGCCTCTATCCTGGCTTCTGGTGGTTTACTGGCCATATGTGGTGCTCCTTGGCCTGGGGAACCCTCACTCAGATCTCTGTCTTCATGTTCCCATGATATTCTGCATGTGTGCTGTCTGTGTCTACATTTCCCCTTTTTATAAGGACACCAGTCATATTAAATAAGGGCCTACCCTAATGATCTTTTTAACTTCTTTACCTCTGATCACACGTTAAGAAACTGGAAATTAGGACTCCATTACATGATTTTTTGGGGAGACGCAATTCAATCCATGTCAGCACTCTAGAACAGAGGCTGTCATCATTTTTCCGGTATGACACGTGAATATAACATTTACATCGGGAGAACACTCTTATGGGTATGTTTTAACAAAACCCTTTTGCACTCCCTGTCCTCTTCTGTATCAAAAAATTGTGCATGAGTAATTTTTCCAAATACTATAAATCTAAATTTCAAAAGCATTATAATGGGGCGCCTGGGTGGCTCAGTCTGTTAAGCATCCAACTTCGGCTCAGGCCATTATCTCAAGGTTCGTGGGTTCGAGCCCCGTGTCAGGCTCTGTGCTGATAGCTCAGAGCCTGGAGTCTGTTTTGGATTCTGTGTCTCCCTCTCTCTCTAGCCCTCCCCTGCTTTCACTCTGTCTCTCTCTCTCTCAGAAATAAATAAAACATTTAAAAAAATTTTTTAAAAAAGCATTATAGTGACTAAAACTGCAACTATGTACTCCAGGTTTTGTTATTCTTAGAATTAGTAGTAACTCCATTATCTCAGATCTCAACATCAACTTATCAATGGATCATATTGGCTGTACCTTCCTTCCAATTATATGCAGAATTAGTCCATGCCTCATCCTGTCCTCTGCTACCCAGTGGTCCAGCTATTACTGTTTCTTTCATGGACCATAACAACAGTTCTTAACTGGTCTTGCTTGCATGGTAACCCTTATTCCCCATCCCTAGGAAATTTTAAAAGCAATACCCAGAGTAATTCTTTTGAAATGAAAGTGAAGTCACATCCTTCCTGTGCTACATACTTTCCCAAGTTTCCCCCATCTTACTGTAAGTAAAACTATGGTCCTTAGAGAAGCTCCAAGACATTACATAATCTAGCCTATTACTTCTCTTACTTCATTATCTACAATTCTCTTCCTTGCTTATCCTGCTTTATCTCTTCCTTAAAAATGTTGGGCTCTTAATAAATATTTGTTGACTAAATGAATCAAAAAGACATAATAGAACTCAAATGACTGAGAAAAGAAATTTATATACTAGTTATCTATAGGTGTAATCCAATGTTTAAGACAAAATCTTTGCAAATGTTAATATTTCAGCCTCATTTCCTGGGTTCAATTCCCAGTTCTACCACTTATATCTATATGATGTGGGGCACATTCCTAATTCTCTTCCTGCCTTGGATTCTCATCTGTCAAATGGATAGAATGAAGTTATCTAACTCATAGGATTTTTTGAGGATTAAGTGAATACATGAAAATCACCTACAGTGTATAATATCTGAATATTATTTAGGTGTTAGCTATCGTTATTATAATTATTTTAACTATTATATGTTTCAACTTTGGATTGGTTCAAACATTAAATGATTTTATTTTTTCTAATAACTTCCCCACCTCCTCTTGCCATTCCCAGTGCTGAATAAACATCCCTGGCTCTTTTGATTTAACTTGAAGGTGAAGGGTATGGTCTACTCCTCTTCTGTCTTCTTACTGGAACCTACAGCCTGTGGTGTTGGGTGGAAAGTAGTTCTTATCTCCCATGTCATTGCTCTCAGTAGGGTTCCCTTACCTCCAAGCTGTCTCTTGATGTTCTTTGAGGCTTTCAATAAGTCACGTTCCTTTCTGTAGATGGGTTTCAAATTCTTGCAGGGTACACTTTGTGAATATTCCCCTAGCATGGGAAATTCAGCTTAACCTTTTCATGTCATCACCAGCTCTCTCCTGGGGAACCCAACCCACAATCTCTTGCTGTTTTTGTATAGTTAGCCCAACAGCTTCTCCCTGGGGCAAGGGCACATATAGGAAGCAGCAGGCCACCTTCTGAACCAACCCAAGTGAAATTCACACAGTCTTCCATACCTTATAGTACAAACAGGGACTGCCTTCTCTATCTCTCCCACCACACACCACTCTATCATGCTTTACTACCCCTTTGTCTGTATTCCAGCAGCCTTCAGTACTCTGCCTCTGGAAACATTCAAACAAAAAATAAAAACCAGTCCTCAAATAATTGAAGAGATTGTTTCAGGCACCTTCCATCTTTTAGGAGGGCAGTGTAAGGGCCCAGGTCAAATTTCTACCTCCAAGTGGAGGAGAGTGGATACACGTGGTTGCCATCCCATAAGCTCATTCCCTCTGTGGTATACCGAATCATGGGCCCTAACAATGTCCATGTCCTATCTTTGGAAACTTTAAATGTGTCATGCTGCACAGCAAATGGGAATTAAGGTTGCAGATGGAATTAAGGTTGTTAATCAGGTGACCTTAAAATAGAGGAATTGTTCTGGATTATCCAAATAGACCCAATGTAATCACAAGGTTCTTAATAGTGAAATAGAGAGAGAGAAGAGAGAGAAACAAAGAGATTACAGTGTGAGAAGGACTAAACCCAACACTGCTGGGTTTTTCTTTTTTAAATTTTTTTGGTGTTTTTAAAAATTTATTTCTAAGAGAGAGAGAGAGAGACAACATGAGCAGGGGAGGGTCAGAGAGAAAGGGAAATACTGAATCTGAAGCAGTCTCTAGGCTCTGAGCTGGCTGTCAGCACAGAGCCTGATGCAGGGCTCAAACCCATGAACTGTGAGATCACGACCTGAGCTGAAGTCGGACACTTAACTGACTGAGCCACCCAGGCGCCCCAACACTGCTGGTTTTAAAGAGTAGAAAGAGGGACTTAAGCCAAAAAATGCAGTCGACTTCTGACCTCTGGCACTGTGACATAATACATTTGAGTTGTTTGCAGCCACATGTTGGTGGTAATTTCTTATAGGAGCAGTAGGACTCTAATAGACCCTCCAGACATGACCTTCTATCTACCTTATTGTCTCCCTCGGAGGTGGTAGCACTTATGTGTCTGAAACGGGTCCTCTCACCTAAAGGCACTTCTCTCAACTCAGAACATCAGATCTTTCCTGACTTTTGTTCTCGGTTAAGAGACTTCTCCATCAAGTGCAGCACTCATGCTTAATGACCAAGACCTCCCAGCAATAGGAAATGTTATGGAACTCTCCCATAATGAGGATTTTAGGCAACCAGAAGCTCTTCTCTGCTGCTGACTCATCAGGCCTGACTTAGGACAAATGCCTGGTTTGTAATTCTAGAGTCAGAGTCTGTCTAACTCCAGACCCACACTCTGAACCCTTTTGTGCCTCATGGTACCCAGGTTAATAAGGCCAAGCAACAACTCTTTTTCCCAGCAACCTGGTATATGAAGGGAGACAACAGACAAAACTCAATGTTCTGTCCCACTGGAGGCAGAAAACGTATGTAAAACTGATCCAATAAAGGGGCTCTGGTCCAGGCATTTGTCAAATAGTTCTTAAATTATGTGTAAGACACTGTGCCAGCCTTCTGAAGAGGTCCATTTCTCCAGGCTGTCCATCTACTAATTTCACAGATTATGAAGGAAATTAGCTTGTAGAGGGTCAGGACTATAGGCCCATGTGCTAGAGCTTAAAGGTTATGACACCTTTAATTCTAACATTCTTTAAACAACAGCATAGAGGGATCTTTAAAATACAAACCTTATCATACATTGCCCATGTTTTCTTCACTACCGTCCCATTTTTTTACGATCAAAAAAACTTGAACACCTCTTGTAAAGCTCAGTATTATCTGCCTTGCCCATAACTATTCTGACCTCCCGGGATCATGGTGAAAGTTACATTAGATGGCACATACACTGTATCTGGAACAGTCCCCACAGGACATGGTTATCAAGATGATCTCTCCAGCCTACCTTGTACCATTCTTCTTCTTGCTCCCAAAACTCTGCTTGCTCTGGCCTTCTTTCTGCACTTAGTCTTTTCCAAAGGTCTTCTTATGCTAGGAACACTCTTTCCTCATCCTCCCAATCACCCTTTACCTAAATAAGTCCTGCCCATCCTACAGAAATGTACTCAGATATCACCTTCTCAGGGCAGCCTTCTCTGGCTCTGCAGAAGAGATGAGGTTACCTTGTTGTGTGGTCTCACAGACCTTTTGGTAACTGTTATACCAATAATGACCATATTGGGATATAATTCACATGCCCTTCAATTCATCCATTTCAAATGCATGCTTTAATAATTTTTAATTTATTCACAGAATTTTACAACCATTAACACATTCAATTTCAAAACACCTTCATCATCTCAAAAAGAAATGCTATCTATACTCAGTCAGTCCCCATGTCCCACCAAACACTCTAACACTAGGCAAACACTAATGTACCTGTCTTTTTCTTTTAATTTTTTAATGTTTTATTTATTTCTAGGAGAGAGGGAGAGACAGCATGAGCAGGGGAGAGTCAGAGAGAGAGGGAGTCACAGACTCTGAAACAGGCTCCAGGCTCTGAGCTGGCAGTCAGCACAGAGTCTGACTCGGGGCTCGAACTCACGAACTGCGAGATCATGACCTAAGGGAAAGTCGGACGCTTAACCGACTAAGCCACCCAGGCGCCCCTAATGTACTTCAGTCTTAATGAATTTTCCTATTCTGGATATTTCATATAAATAAATACAATACAAGGAAATGTATATAACATTCGTATCCAACTTCTTTCACTTGACAACAGGTGTTCAAGTGTCATCCATATTATAGCATGTACCAGTTACTTCATTTCACTTTACTGATGAATAATAGTCTCATGGATGGATATACCAGCATTCATCTGTTGATGGACATTTGGATTCTTTTTAGTGGATCTTGGGATTTAACAGACAATAACTATAAAATTATGTGATATTACTTTAATATCTGTCTCTCACACTGGGAAATAAGTCTCTTAAAGGTAACAACTATCAATCTTTCTGCACTTCATTGGGTTTCTATCATCAACAACTATTAGTAGAATGTAAGGATAAGTAAATGCTTACACCAATGAATGAACGATAGGAAACTCAAAGAAAAATGGGAGTAAATGAAGAGGGATAACTTTTATTCTCAGTGTAGGAATCCTCCTTTCAATTAGCCCACCCATCTTTCTCACTAAATGCCCTAACATTCTGCAGTCTCAACTTTGGACATAACACATGGCCAGGCACTGTATCGGTTTAGCCAAAATTTGGACAACTTGACTTTGCTGCCAGTAAAAGACTCCTTTAAGGAGACCATACTCCTAAAGAAAGTGTGTCCTACGCTTGTCACATGCTAAAAGCAAGTGTCCACCCCATCTATACTGACCACAGTTACCTGCAAACGTTTTTAGGAAAAGTCCAAGTCTTTTTAAGTAACAGGGTGGTGGAGCTGTAAGGGGTGGACATATGAACCAACTACAATTCCAATCTCATGCTCCCAGCCTCTCAAACGTGTTCCGATATGTCTAGCTTTTCCCCTCCACCTTGGAAGTCAAAGGTAAATGGGGCCAACTTAGAACAATCACCACAGCTTGCTGTGTAAGATGTGTGAGGAGCTAACCCTTTGCCAGCAGAAAGAAGAAAGAAAGAAAGAAAGAAAGAAAGAAAGAAAGAAAGAAAGAAAGAAAGAAAAAAAGAAAGAAAGAAGGAAAGAAGGAAGGAAGGAAGGAAGGAAGGAAGGAAGGAAGGAAGGAAGGAAGGAAGGAAGAAAGAAAGAAAGAAAGAAAGAAAGAAAGAAAGAAAGAAAGAAAGAAAGAAAGAAAGAAAGAAAGAAAGAAAGAAAGAAAAAGACCCCGCAGTCCCTGCTGATGAAAACAACAGCTCTGGTGAATGACAGCTGCATGCTGTTAAATGCAGAAATAGTTTTAAGATGGTGGTGCTTCCCTATCCTATTTATTTGCTGAAGTTTCAAGTGTCATACTAACAGACTACAGGGCAAAATTGTGTGTAGTGAAGACCAGGATCTAGCACCACTGTTACCTAACTGTGTTAGAGTGCTTACTATGTGAAGGGCATAACACTAAACACTGCACACCCATCAACTTCCTGTGCCAAGAGGTAGATTTTATAATTAACTCCATCTTATAGCTGAGAAAACCAAGAGTTCAAGGGGTTATAAATTTTGTGCAAGTTTGCAATTGGTAGTGGTAGGGCTAGGACTTGATTCCAGCTAAGGTCTATGTATATATTTTTATTTTTGTATCATTTTAAAAACATAATTTATTGTCAAGTTAGCTAACATGCGGTGTATACTGCATGCTCTTGGTTTTGGGGGTAGATTCCGGTGATTCATCACTAACATACAACACCTAGTGCTCATCCTAACAAGTATTCTCCTCAATGCCCATCCTCCATTTTCCCTTCTCCCTCACCTACTCCCCCTCAACTCTCAGTTTGTTCTCTGTATTTGAGTCTTTTTTATGGTTTGCCTCCCTCTCTGTTTGAACTTATTTTTCCCTTTCCCTTCCCCCCTGGTCTTCTGTTAAGTTTCTCAAGTTCTGCATCTGAGTGAAAACATATGATGTCCATCTCTGACTCTGACTTATTTCACTTAGTAGTATGCTCATCAGAAGACCTAGTTCTAGCTCTAGTACTGACACTCACCAGCTGTGTGGACCATGAGTGACTCCATCTCCTCACTCTGTGCCTCTAAGCTTTCATGTGTAAAATAGGAGAATTAGTATCTAGTCAGCCTTACAGGAGTGTGAAGATCAAGCTGCCATAAATGCATTTCAGAGTGTTACAAAAAGTGTGAAAACACCAGAAAAATACAAGGAAGTGTATATAACGTGAATATTATCATGCATACATAAGTGATAATTTTGTAAACTTCCTGGGAAGGAGGATCAATATCCATATATATGATCCATATAAATTATTAGCTTGGATGGGGAGGGTTTACCATAGTTAGATTTTATTAAGAAAGAGATAGTACTCATGAGTACTATGAGCTTGTGGTTATGTCATCTTAGCTAATCCTTATCACTTCATCCATCAGTTTTATTGTTCTTGGTCAGAGTAACCATTGTGCAATTGTATTTTCTGGTCCACTGAAGTTTAAGGATCTTGTCAAGCCATGACAAGAGGAGTCAAGTATTGAGTGTATTGAATATGTAATTTAACCATGTGGCCTGAATCCATTTAAAATCAGAAAAAGGAAATAGAACTGCCTATAGACACTGGTTATAGTAAATCACTGACTCACCTACATATCTTTTCATGCTAAATAAATACGAAAGAACCTCTTAATATCTCGTATAGAAGCATACAGGAAAGAAGCAGAGACAAATTTTCCTTAGTCTAAGGAGGGGTGCTGAGCAAGTTTCATGACACTTAGCACTCATATATTATCAAGGGAAAATCATCCATATTTGACTAAGTTTAGAGAATAACTTTCCAAATTGTAATTCTCCCTATTCCCCTATTGAACTGAATATATGGGTCATTCCCAAATACTTTAGGGGATGCCCAGAGCCATTTTGAGACTGGTAAACATTCATATCAAGATTGCAGCACTCCAAGAATCTATTACAGCTCCTTGTGATGTCTTAACTCATGTAAACAGCAAGGCTTCACATTTTTGTATCATATCACAATGGACTACTGATAACCAGAAGCAAAGAGAGAACAAGAAGGCCAAACTACAAAACATTCTGTCAGAAGAAGAGCTATATGACAGACGACCCCTTGGTTTTAAGCCTAGAATCAAACCAGTTTATTTAATGTTTATAGAAGCACTTTCAATAATATCCAAATTATGGAAAGAGCCTAAATGTCCATCAACTAATGAATGGATAAAGAAGATGTGGTTTTGTATATACAATGGAATACTACTTGGCAATGAAAAAGAATGAAATCTGGCCATGTGAGGCAATGTGGATGGAACTGGAGGGTGTTATGCTAAATGAAATAAGTCAGAGAAAGACAGATACCATATGTTTTCACTTATATGTGGATCTTGAGAAACTGAACAGAAGACCATAGGGGAAGGGAAGGGGGAAAAAGTTACAGAGAGGGAGGGAGGAGAACCATAAGAGACTCTTAAACTGAGAGTTGATGGGGTTGAGGGAGAGGGAAAAGTGGGTGATGGGCATTGAGGAGAGCACTTGTTGGGATGAGCACTGGGTGTTGTATGGAAACCAATTTCACAGTAAGTTATATTAAAAACTATAAGAGCAGAGTGAAGCTCACTCCACTGTCCACTGGTGTATACATGTTCATCTAAGATATTTAGACAAGAAGTCAGCCTGGCTTGATGAATATTCTCAAAGCTGGATAGCTATTATCTATACACAATTACCTAAAACCTGACTCAGGGGCCTAAGCTATACTTTTCAGGCCACATACTATGCCAATGACCTTCCTTAGTCTAGGATGCTTGGTTGAGCCATCCCATTAAGAATGCCCTTAATGCCCTGTAAGACTTCTGAGTTACCAAAAAGACAAGAATGAAAATATCCAGACTGCAAGTGAACCAAGTCCTCAGTCTTTTTTGTCATGCTCTATCATCTCATCTAGCCAGGCCCCTGTGTTCAAAACTGTCCTGGGAACCCAGGTGCCATCTTAAACATAGAGTATTCTGGAATTGTGGAAGGAAGCTAATTCAGGCAGACAATTAAGGAAATCCATCCAAAGAGAATTCATTTTGGACTGGAATTCATTTTGGACTGATAGCTAGCTCGAGCTAGCTATCAGCATTAACATGTTCTCATATCACCAGCTGAAACTTGCTTTACAAGGTGCCTACTTGAAACCTTTCAATGATTCCACATTAGGATAAAATCCCATTATTCTTAGCAATTACAAAGCCCTCTATAATGTGGAGATTGCCTATCTCTCCTGCTTCATTTCTTGTCCCTCCATTCCCTCTTACCCTTCCTAACAACCACCTCCACCACCAGGACAACACCAGACAACAACTCTTTGCTCTGCCTCTTATCCAGCCCAACTCTCTCTTGCTTGGCCAACTCCTACTTAGGCCTCAGTCCAAACTGAGATATTCCTTCCTGAGTCTGTCTTCCCATGTCCACTTCCCACAAACTGCTGTCCTAACAACCTGTCCTGCTCCTTTCACAGGAGCTAGAATTATGGTCATTGTCATCAAACATTTGGCTAGGCCATACCATAAGCTAAAAGTGGCCAGGTATCTCTTTATGTCTTGTTTTCCCAGTGCCAAGTATGTCTGACAGTGTATAGACCCAACACAAATATTTATTTGATACTTAACTTAGATATATAGGTCATTTTTGTCCCAAATTGGTATTGCTTTCAGGCAGGGGAGTGGGAAGGATGATTGCATTTCCATTCACAGGTAGTTTTGTTTTAATGCAGTTAGACAAGTCTCTTACATTTTTATTCCCATAACGTCCATCCTATGACCCCCTCTATTGCCCAGTGGACACTTGGTGCCTGCCATGTCTCATCCTTTTCCTCCCAGAGTTCACACATTTGTAGGTATTCAAATCCTGATTCCATCCATGTGACCACCATCCCCCAACATTCTGGATAAAAATGTTTAATCAAAAGATGTATTAATTATTCTGCCCACATAGTACAGGATCCCTTACCAGATGGAGGAGACTGAGAGTCACACGAGAGAGATCTTCTTGTGATTTTACATTAACCTTTGAGCGACCAGCAATCTTGAGTGCATCACCTGTGTCTTCTACAAGATAAGTTGAGGGCCAGTCACGTACCGCATCAGCAGGGAAAACACCATTATTCTAGTCATGATTCTAAATAGCAAATGCTGTTGCTCAGCAAGGCACAAGGGTTTTAGAGTCACCAGTTACCGTTTTTCTCCCCAAATTGTCTGGTTTCAAATCAGCAGTATTCAACGCAACTAAAAAGACTCACAGAACACAGTTCTGCAGGTCAGTGTTTCTCAACTGCAGAGTCAGACCTCCTTTCAGGGAATGGTCAAGTGAGAGATGCTCCACATAATTTTTTCATCGTATTATTGTGGTTAAGAAGACAGTGTCTGGAGTCACAGAAACTTAGTTTGGGTCCCAATTCCATTACTTATGGCCAGGACAACATTTGTGTGTATAAGTCTCTCTCTCTCTCTCTTTTTTTTTTTTCTCAGAGTCTGTTTCCTTGTCTATAAAATGCTGATAACACAGTCAGTTAAGTGTCCAACTCTTGATATTGTCTCAGGCCATGGTCTCACGGTGATGAGATGAGCCCCATGTCGGGCTCTGTACTGAGTATAGACCCTGCTTGGGATTCTCTCCCCCGATCCTCTCTCTGCCCCTCCCCAGCCCACACTTTCTATCAAAATAAGCAAATAAAACATTGTTTTTTAAAATGGTGAGAACAATAGTAAACATTTTACAATGCCGTGGTTACAATTAAATAAGGTAATAAAAACACTTGATACAAAGTCAGGCACATGGCAAAGATGAGTAGCTCTTTCTGCCTTATGAGGTTATCATGATGTTTATGCCATAACCTTCCTCAAATACTTAGCATAATACCCGACACATATTAAATACTTGAAATCTATCATTGCTATTAACTAAAAACTGGTTATATTACCCAAGTTTGTAAGGGGATACTTTAATGGCATGAACTGAGGTAGTTCCTAAACAATGCCACCTGGGCTTACTTGCATTCTGCTATACTTTCTCCTGTGGAAAAGGATGGGGGAAGGGTGCCAGCGTGGCAGTTAGGAATACCCCCAAAGACTAAGTAGACGCATGAGAGGAGTACACCCCATGTGTGACCTCCTCCCCCGAGTGTCATCACTAATGAAAGATTGTGAGTACATGAATCACCACTTGATCACATAATACATCTTCTGCACTCTTGGGGCCTAAAGAGATGCCAGGCTCATCCAGAGAATCTGAGTATGTCATTGCAGACGCTTGATAACCCTTCTTTAGAACTGTGAAGTAGGAGAAGGGAAAAGCGAGCTTTGACTCCCCAAAAAGATTTCTTATAAGCAAAGTCATAGTGAAAAAATGAAGGGGACAGAGAATAGACAGAAGCCAAACCCAAAGGGTTTATCCAATGTCATCTTTGCTCCTGCTGATTCCTTTGCCAAGGAGATACTTTGTCACTGTATCTTGTGTGCCCTCCCTCAAGTCCTACTTTCTACATGCAGCACCTCCCATCAATACAGTGTACCATAGCCCTGCCTTGACTACTCCATATTCATCAACAGCATCACCTGAAGAGACCTTAAATGAGTGCCTAACACATAGTTTCATATTCACTGACAACTCATCTACTGACCACTCATTATGATCCCATATGAGCTCATTTTGTCATTTAATTTTTCCCCCCAAAAGAATAGATACTCCTCATGGGCATGGACTGTGTCTCACGCTTCTCTTCCATACCTTCTGAGTCCCCATATATCACATATCACAGAGCATCTGATCGATCAAACTGATTACGTTTTAGTGACAGAAAGCAAGAATACCACATCCAACCTCCTAACATCACTGATGAGAAATCCCAGGCCCAGAGAATTTAAATAATTTGTTCAAGTTCAAACATACAGATGGCTACAGAATCATGGTGTAAACTTCTGAACCATTATCCAGTGTTTCTCAATAAATCTTGCTAACTCTAATCTCAAGGGGAGAAACTATGATGAGGAAAGAGACAGAGGAGGAACTAAATATAAAATACACTACTCAGGGGCACCTGGGTGACTCAGTTCATTAAGCTTCTGACTTTGCTCAGGTCATGATCTTGTGGTTCGTGAGTCTGAGCCCTGTGTCAGCTGTGTTGACAGCTCAGAGCCTAGAGTCAGCTTCAGATCCTGTTACCCTCTCTCTGCCCCTCCCTGACTTATGCCCTCTCCCTCCCCAAAGAATAAATAAACATTAAAAATTAAAAAAAAAAAAACCAAAACAGTATTCCGTGAATGTCATTGGTTATTGTAAAGGACCAGTACTCCTAGAGTGTACTCTGGTCTGGCTGAATGCTGTGAATGACTGGGAGTCATAATCCACAATTGGGTAACTGGTTAATAAAATGAAGACAAAGCATGTAGGCAGGGAACACTGGGAAACATGGAGATCCAGCCACATCACCATATATTATCATCAGCAAAGAGTGCTATACTTGGCAGATTAAGTTTGACTGTGGCCTGACATAATGGAGCTGGGAAAGGGCTGTAAAACAGTTTGCTACTTGATGCACCATGTTTTTGTGAAAGCCTTCCTTCCCAAGCTTGGAGAACACAGAGACTTATTTTGTTCTTGGGGGCAATGCAATTTACCTCTAGCCTTTGGGCTCTGGTAGCTGGGAAGCTTTACACCATCAGCAAGCATTAGAGGCCAATGTCGACGTGACTTTCTCCTCTTCATGCATCTTCAGTTAACATCTGCTGACAGAGCATTTACCCATGAAAAGACTCATAAAATTCAGCTCTAATTTTGCTGGAGATACTAAAATATATCTTTTGGGGCAATACAGAACCTAGTCTTAATGATGTTTACATAGAAGCATAAATAGAAAAATTTGGCTTTTCTCTATCACTTAGAGAAAGCCTAATACTTTATACTCAATTTTATTAGCTATTCCTTTTGGGCTTCTATTACATTATAATAAGGTATGCTGGGCAAACTTCACAAATAGCCCAATGACATCCTCCTTGTTCAAGTGCAGCCTAACAGGAAAATATTTCCATTTCCTTGGTTGCTTAATAACTGACTCAGATTCTCCTTGGATTAAAATAAGCTTTGAAGATATGTTTTTTTTTTCAGGTCACTGGAGTACCCCTGGGTCATTTACTTAGAAGTATGATAACAAATGAGCAACAAGAAAAACTGATTCTGCTCTAAAAGAGATAGATTTTTTTTTTTTTGAGAGAGGGAGGGTCCTAGTGAGTGAGGGACAGAGAGAGAGAGAAGCTGGAGCATGTGCTCACCCAAAGCCCGTGTACTTGAACTCACAAACTGGTGAGATCATGACCTGAGCTGAAGTCATATGCTTAACAATTGAGCCACCCAGACACCCTGATAGAAATTTCTTATCCTGATATTCTTATGTTTACTGGGTTATAGGTACAAGAATCTTCCAAATGTCAGAGGAAAAGAAGAAAACTGTTTTTCTTCAATCACTCCTCCCCTGTCTAGTACCTTTCCCTTCCTTTGGAATTACTCTTCCAATCCCCATTAGTGACATCAAAGTCATTATCTTCATCACTGACATTTATTGAATGTGTTAATGTGCTAAGCATTACCTTATTTACTCTATCTTACCCTACGAAGCAGGTATTTACTCTCACTATCTTATCTTATGAAGCAGGTATTTTTCCCATGGTATAAGGACATTGAAGCTTAGAGGTATTAAAAAAACAACTCTCCAAATAACTCAGTCATTGATCCAGAATTTAAACCCAGGTCTATCTGTACCTGGAAGCTGAGATCTTAATTGCTACTCCATACCACTCTCTCTCCAGAAGATACCTGGAATCACAGAGCATTGGAGTTGGTGAAAGCCCTCTCCCCAGTTCAGCTCTAAACAGGCTCCTACCTAAAAAAGAGCACCATATGCTCCAAACCCTGCCTTTACTTTCCCATGAGGAAACCTCTAGTCTCTCCAATGTTTTCAATCCAGGCACTTTTGTCCTAAATCATACTAAAGTAAGGGAAATTTAAAAGACCCTTCATCTATCCACGTATTATCATTATATTTATACTCATATAGAGGAGGTTATTATCTCAAATTAATCTCCAACTTGCAGGAGTTTAAATAAAACAATAAAGTGGCACTGAAACAATTCAAGGAGTAAGAGTAGATGCATTTTAAAATGAATTTAAATTGCATTTCATTTAAAATGAAATGACTTGGGAGGTGACCACATGGCGGCCAGTGTTGCCTCAGCCAATCCTCTGAAGCATTTTATCTTATTTGTTCTTCCTCCTTTGCCCTATCTTGACCTTCTGGGTTCTCTAAAAAGTAATAATAATGACTCCTTCCCATCCTTCCACACAAGTCAGCCCCAATGGGAGCCAAGTGTAGGGAGGAAATGAAGTCCTGTCAGGGATGTTAAGCATGGACAATTTCAAGTCCACACACTGTGCTTCAAGGGATGCCTGATGTTTCCTAGAGAAGTCATTTTTTCCCAATTATAAATATATGATCTTTATAAAACATGTGGAAAATACAGAAAATAATAAAATCCTTCTATAATCTTACCTCCAATTTGTTACCACGTCAACTGTTAGTTATATTTTCTTCCAGAGAGCAGGAAAAAGAAAGAGCCAAGGAGAATGTGTATGGATGGTTGTCTAAACACAAAATTGGCATTTTTCTGCATGAAATACTTACTGAACAGTTTAGAATTCTGTTTTTATGCCTCTCATTATATCACAAGTATGTCTCTTTATCCTTTAAAAATATGCAAAAGATCAATTTTCATGGTTGCACGATCTTACTGTTGTGCCTTTCCCCTGCTGTTGAACATTTAGGTTGCTACCCATCTTACTCTCTTTAAACTATGCTCTGGCCAATGTACTTGCATTTAAATCTTCATCTCCATCTCTCATTACTCCCTTTCATAAGGGAGTAGAGAATGTTAAATAGTCTGTGCAAGGTGAATTGTAATCTTAATATTTTGATAGACATTTCCAAAACATAAAGATTAAAGTTTGAAAAATACAACCTACATAAAAAGTACCTGAATGTGTACAGTCCAACCCACCATCAGAATTGTTGAATATAATCATTTTTTTCTTGGCTGCCAAAGCAAAAATCACATCACTCCTTTAGTTTTCTTTAAAATGTATTTTTACTAAGGCTGAATCTTTTTGCAGTGTAAGTTCAGAGTCTGTATTTATTTTTACATGAATTACAGGCTTCTGCCATGTCTCTTGCTGTCTTATTTGTTGAGATGTTGGTGTTTTCTTGGTTTATTTTGGGAGTTTTATGTGTATTGCCACATTTACCTCAGACATTTTTCTAATGTTTTCCTTTGTGATTTCCTTCACTGCTTTTATGAAGTTCTTTCCCACTTCAATATCACACACATATTTGTCCATGTTTCCTTCTAGTATTCTTTAGTTTCCTTTTTATGCTGTTGTTAAAATTTTGCATCTACTTGTAACACGCAGATTTATCTAACAACAGTTTTTGACTGGCCCATCAGTTCCTGATTGGCTGAGGTGCATTCTTTATATGAAATTCTTACATGTACTATATATGAATTATGTGCTAGGATTATGAAGGGAGTTTTTAATCACACTCAGTAAACCTCTAAAACTCTACAGATTATCAGGTATTTATTCTCATTATGGTCTCTGTTCTAAAAGCCAATTTCACAAGAGATCTTTGCTCATCACGCAAAGAAAATCATCCCTCAGGTATGCAAGTATTCTTTATTCTCTCATACCATTTTATTTTTTTTGTAGTAATTATCATAATTGAATATTTGCTTAATTAATCAGTCAATTAATTTATGTGTTTGCTTCTTTATTAAGAGAGCTGTTATCTTGCTTATTTTGGTCACTTCTATATTCTCAGAGTCTAGGAAATGGTAGATAATCAAAAAATATCTACTGAAAGAATAAACAGTTTCAAGAATTTCATCAATAGGGCACTAGGGTGGCTCAGTTGGTTAAGATCTGACTTCGGCTCAGGTCATGATCTCATGAACTCATCTTATGAGTTCAAGCCTTGCATCAGGCCCTCTCCTGTCAGCACAAAGCCCCCTTCAGATCCTTTGTCCTCCTTTCCTCTGTCCTTCCCCCACTCATTTTCTCTCTCTCCCCCACCTCAGAAAAAAATATTTCATTAATAGGTTAGTTTACACTTGAACTTGTACCAGATTTCCTAGTTATTGCAACTCTAAAAATCATCTTAGTGTCTTTTGGGCAAATTCTCCTCATTCTTTTCTTTTTTCAAAATTACCTTTTTTTTTCCTGTTAGTCTAGATAATCTTTAGAATCAGTGTTTTAGATTCCTTATTTCACCTTTATCCCAATTAGTATCCACACCCAGAAGAAAACAGTGACATTAAATTAAACCATAAATGCAACATTAAGAAAGAACTGATGCTGTTCCATTCAGTGGTCACCATTGTTCGCTGTTCTCATAAGATGAGTAAAAATACATGATGCTTAAGATTGTAGAAACATGGATTCTTAAATATGAAAAGATCAATTTGTTTCTTTTACAAATATGAATTTGAGATCTACATTGATTTGGCTATAACATCACAGCTAGCATTGGCTCTGTCCAAAAAAGAAAAAAAAACTTATAAATGACTATCAGTATCAAAATATAGGGATGAAAATAATAAAGCAAAATTTCAATTATTTTCCTACATTGGAGAAGAGACCATTTCATCTTACAAAGAAGGAAGTAGAAATTCTGCAATTTCCAGGTGAAGTGGACTGTGGAGAGTTATAACTATGTACTTTGAATGTTGGAATGAAATTAGTATGTTCACAGCAGCACTGTGGCATTGATTTCAGGGCACTTTAGCTGACAAAGTGTTCTGGCCTCACTGATTACTCAAAAGCTCTTGAGAATTTTTTTTCCACAAAAAAAATCACAAATATCGCATACTATATCAAAGCCTCTGTGGTAGAAAAGCTCAACATACTGAGCCTGATAAGTGAAGGAGCCTTTCAGGAAACCTATTCCTTACCAGTCATTTGGCTAAAGCCACAGACTCACCTTATTAATGCTCACATGAGCATTTTACTCCCGTACTTAAAACCTTCCCTCACTTTCCTTTGCCTCTGAAATAAAGGCCAAATTTCCTGAGCTTGACATTAAAGACCTTTTGGTATTGAACGTCACTGTGCTACAGCCTAGTATCTACTGTGCTAGCCTCATTACCTGATACATACACCTTACCTCCACCACATCCTACATTCTGAATACCACACACAGGATGTGCTCAGAGAGGGAAATTTCTCCAGAGGCAACAATTCTATCTGGAGAAATACACATTTAAGCTGGCTCGACAGAAGCTCATATTTCATATATATGAAATGTGGCTTAATTTGAATAGCAAAAAGCTGGAAACAACCATCAGAGGAAGACTTCTTTAATCCAACATGGAGGAGTGTGCAGATGTGTAAAAGGAAAGGGGACTATCTACATATACTAATACAGAATGTTTGCCATAATAAAATTCAAAGTGCAAAAAAGCAAGTTGGAGACAAGTGTGTCAGGTCTATTATGGTTCATCTAAGAAATAGTAAACCTAAATGTACTTACAGAGTTACTGTATTTTTTAAAAATAAAGGAAGCCAAAATTTCTTTAAATTGGTTCTCATACAAACAGCAAGTAAATGGAGTTTAGAGATAAGACCTGAAGCTAGACTTATCTGCCCTACTTTGTTGTACAGCTTTGACGTCAAAAACATCACTTGGAATATTACAAAATTCAATCTAAAAGTACAACCTGTAGAGGTGCCTGAGTGGCTCAATCAGTCGAGCCTCTGACTCTTGATTTTGGCTCAAGTCATGATCCCAGAGTTGTGGGATAGAGCCCTTCATTGGGCTCCATGCTGAGTGTGGAGTCTGCTTGAAATTCTGTCTCTCCCTTTACCTCTCTCCCTCATTCATACTCTCTCTCTTTAAAAAATAAAAATTTAAAAATAAAATAAAATAATAAAAATACAATCTGTACATGTTGAAAACATAATGAAACACATTAAGCTAACTATGTTTTGAGTTATGGTCTAACAACAGAGGAAATAACTGTTCCAAGTGGCCTATAAAAACACCAGTAATTTGACTATAACTTCCAAGTGTGATATACTTTAAGAAAGAATCGAAAATGAAAGTGATTTTTAGTAATCATGTTATCGGCAATAGTTATTGGTATCATTATTCTGACGCTACTGTTAATGTATTGCATGATTAAGCAGAAAGTAATTATGTTGATGTTTTTAAGAGCTGAGATGTTCAGCAATGAACAAAGAAATATATGTAAGATTGATAGGGAAACACAAAAAGTCTGTAGTCCTGCATATGTTTTAGAAGTATCAGTATAATTAATTCATGATATATTTCATTGGAAAAACTCATATTACTAGCTATGTGTATTAAAAAGAATGCAAGATGGACTAGGCAGTAAAGGGTACCCCTGATATCCAAACTGTGACCTATAAACACCACTGATATCCAAACTGTGACCTCTAAACACCACTGCCATTTAAAGAAAGCAGGGCTTCTTGGAAAAATGGCTACATTTAAGTCTGTGGTACAAAATCTGTAAGATGAGCTTGGAATATCTTGTCATCAGGTGTCATTCCAAAAGCACCTAGGCCTGAAAGGCAATGTGAATCATAAATGCAGTAAGAATCATTGTGTGCCATTAGTTCAGACATGCAGTAGTTTAAATCCATGAATTTATGATGACATTAAAAAAATCACTGGCCATTTTCCGATGCTAAGGAACCTACTCATTAGACTGAAAATTAATTTTTAAAAAAGGAGGGGAAAAATAGAGGAAGATGAGGGAGAAAGTAACTATCTTGCCTTTATCACAAGAACTCCAGGCACCTCAAATAAATCATATTGGTAAACAATAACTTGAGATGGAATCAGCAAAATTCAAAATATGGAAGCCTTTTAAGAAGAAACATCTGGTTTCCTGAGCAAAAATATACAAGGGAAAAAAGAAGTGGCAAATGAACTCCTTGATTAAAAGAGACTTGAGACATGTCATCTAATTACAACCTATGAACTTATTTAGAGCTTGACTCAAACTTGAAAACAAAATGACAATCTGGGAAACTTGAACACTAACGATATTACGAAATCACTGTAATTTTTTAGATTTGATAATAGTGTTGTAACTTTTTAAAGGAATTCTTGCTTTTTGGATAGAATAAGGTAATATTAACGAATCAAACTGCATATTAGATCTGTTTCAAAATAATGAGCAGTGCTGGCTAGTGAGTAGGGTATACATGAAACAAGATTAGCTTTGATTTCTTATTTTTCAAACTGAGTGATGAATACTATGAAGATTACTATGGTATTTTCTCTACATTTTAATATTTTTTATTTATTAAATTTTTAAAATTTTATTTATTTTTGAGAAGTAGAGAGAGACAGAGTGTGAGCAGGGGAGAGTCAGAGAGAGAGAGACACACACACAGAATCTGAAGCAGACTCCAGGCTCTAAGCTGTCAGCACAGAGCCTGATGCGGGGCTCCAACCCACGAACCATGACATTATGATTTGAGCTGGATGCTGGATATTTAGCCAACTGAGCCACACAGGTGCCCTGATATTTTCTCTACTTTTGTATCGGTTTTAAAATTTCCATATTCAAAGTTAAATATACAAATAGTAATTTCCATAAAAATAGCACTAGTGCACAATTCCACAAGCAGAACATGGGTATACCCATTTCTCCATATCCATACTAGCAGTGACTTGATCTTTTTGCATCTGTTATCAATTGGTAAGCAGTGTCCTATGTTTTATTTTGAGTCAGTCTGTATCTAGTCCACAATGTTTTCATAATAAATAACATTAACATTTTTCTTGCTAATTATAGAAAGGTGGCTTACACATGACTGTCTTCCTGATCCCAGTTTCCTTTCAAGAGTTTTGCTCACTTCCAAAAAATATCTATGAAGGAATTATTTTGTAACATGATCAATGATAACTGATATAATCATTTAAATTTATGTACGTAATAATTTATGTATATATGTGAATACATATATTCACACTTAAATATATATTTACATTTACACTTAAATATATATATTTACACTTAAATGAATAGGAAAAATAGAAGTAAAAGAATAAGAATCCCATAAGGCTTTGATGCAAAATATTAAGAATGATTATCTCTACGTGTTAGGATTGTGAGTAATTTGAGGTTTTGCTTATTTTAGTTTCTAATTTTTAGACAATGAACATACATTAGCTTTGCAAGTAGTGACATTTGAGAGTCATAATAGATACACACTAAAATACCAGTAAACGGCACATCACTGTCACCCTACCTCATTCATTTCTCAGGCACAGCCTTGCTATAACAGGTTAATTGACAGTGACATCAAAAGAAAAAGCAGTCTCTCAAGTCTTTGTGTTCAAAATGAAGAGGTAAATGTGGGTTGTAGGCTGGAAGCAGCGATTCCAGGAGCTGAAAGTCATCTCACACAATAGAAATCATATTGGAGAAGCTGCCAGAGCTTCGTATTGGCCAGATCCCCAATTCATCCATCCATCCACTAATGCAACAAACTCTCACTACCCCAATGTGCCAGATTCTGGAACAGAAGCAAGTATAATAAGTGCTACCTCTTGGTCATAATGAGTTCATAATCTAACAAAGAAATAAGAACTCAGATTATTGAGCCCTGCTTAGATCTTCAGGTTTTAGGTGTCTAGAGTCGACTGTAGACTGTAGTCCTTCTGGAGAGACTGCAAATCCCATCCATATAGTGTTTCCCTCTCCCTAGAAAACTGGCATCATAAACATTGCTTCCCTCTTTCAAGATAATCAAAGTAACTTCCATTAAAGGTTTTTTTTTTAGTCCCCCTCCACTATTTTCTAACATTTACACATTTACTTCACAATTTATGTCCATCATCGCACCCTGGGTTTTCCGTATACCCAAAAGATTAATTCGGCTAAATGAAACTGACACTTTCCCTTTCCAAATACTCTTTCTCTCACTATCTATTAAAAAGTCTAATTGGGCTCTGAGATCAACAGATGGAAGAAAAAGAAAAGAAGGAAGAAAGAAAGGGAAGGAGAGAGGAGGAAGACAACTCACACTAAAATATAAAGAAAGATTACAAATGTACTTCTCCTTGTCAAAATTACCTAATCACTTAATTTATTTAGGTGGCTCTGACTTTCCTCTTTGGATAAGTTTACCTGAAGGGACGTTATTAGTGCACAATGAAAAAGGTAAAACCGTTTCATCTCTGCTTTACAGACTAATCAGAGTTGGCAGTTATCCTGGAAGAGAGATATCAGAACCATAGTTTAAGGGAAATTCAATGAGATCACATCAGCTAAAACAGTGAGAGATTCTTGTTTGAATTCTGAAACCCACTTGTTTTCATCTGAAAACTAAGTTCTTGCTTTTCTTTTTCCATTATGTTTTTAAAAGTTCATTTCTTTATTTTGAAAGAGCGCACTTACACATGCATATACAAGTGTGGAAGGGGCAGAAAGAGGGAGAGAGAAAGAGAATCTCAAGCAGGCTCCATAAAAGCCAGTCAAAGGGCATGAACTCTGATTGGTGAGATTAAGAGTCAGAAGCTTAACCCATTGAGCCACCCTGGTGCCCCTTGTTTTTGCTTCTAATCAAATTCTAAAAACATACTTTCCTGCCTACAGTAGGTAAGTTGCTGACTATTCTGAAGGCTCACCAAATGCAGGGTACTTCCTCCAGACAGCACCCCAGGTTTCTTCTCAGTAGAGAACCTCTAGACAGCCAGAATCTCCACTTAAGACCTAGCACATGATATAGACTTCTGACTTTTTTTTTTAGAAAACTCTTTTTAAACGCTTATTTACTTTGAGAGAGAAAGAGAGCTAGCACAAATAAGGGAAGGAGACAGAGAGACACAGGGAGACAGAAAGAATCCCAAGAAGGCTCTTTGCTGTCAGCATAGAACCAGACCTGGGGCTGGATCTCAGAAACCATGAGATCATGACCTGAGCCAAGATCAAGAGTTGGATGCTTACCTGACTGAACCAGCCAGGTCCCCCTAAAGTTGTGATTTTAAGAGAAGTTTTCAAAGTGGAGATCCAGAGATAATATAAAGTATAAGGTGTTGAACAACTTATGTATTTGTTTGCATATCTTACATATTGCTTGAGAAGTGGAAGTAAAATATTTCATGCCCAGGAAGCAGCTCATTACTGGCCCATCCTGGTTTGAGCCCCAACATTTTTTCCCTCAATGATTAGTCATCTGTAGATGTTATGTAGTCCAGTTAGAAGATGGATGGCAAGCAGCAAACAGAAAATAAGGACTTTATATGGTTAAAAAAACTACATAGCAGAAAACATAAGCACGTTAGTAGAGTTACCTTGCTCAGTGTAAGTAATGAGAAATGGTTACTACTACAAGTTCAAATACTGATATGAAAATTAAATAGCTGAATTTTGATGAAAGATTCCTACTTCTAAGAAAAGCCATGACACATCATTAGTTTACAAGGCTCCTATAAATAAATTTAAATAGATAAACAAATTAGCCTATGCATTAGCAATGGAATGTTTATTTATTATTTAGAAAAGGCAGGAGTCAGTCTTACCCATCTATGGATTTCACCCCATGTCTAACTGTAGCTACACCACCAGAATGATCTGGATGTTTGCCAACGGTTTGATGACAGACTCACAAGAGAACTTACTCATTGTCATGAATTGTGACAGGAGTTATCAAGGTTTTCACAAGGTTAAAAAATGTTTGAAATAATTTAAAATTTACGATTAGGAAGTCACTGTTGAACAATCTTAACCTGCCAATATCTGACCATTTTTTACCTATAAACAAGTCAATTTTATATACTTCAAATGAACCTACTGAATAAAATATGAAACTTCCTCTACCTCTCCTGGGCAAATATAGTGATCATCGTATTTTTTTTGCTGACTTAAGGATGCTCAACTCTGTGCTCCAGGTATCCGCTATCAACCAATCACTATCAAAAGAGGAGACCAAATTTATCCAACATACCTGATCTAGATCCCTCTTTTAGCAAGCTGCTTTTAAGATTCTTTCTTTCTTTCTTTCTTTCTTTCTTCTTTCTTTCTTTCTTTCTTTCTTTCTTTCTTTCTTTCTTTCTTTCTTTCTTTTTTGAGTGTCTATCCTATCAGCAGCACTGAGTGAAGATGTAGGGGAATACAGAAGAGTATATACAGGGGGATTTATAAGATACTTTGATATGCAGTTTATACACACAAGACAATTTATGTATGAAAATCAGATAATAAGCATATGACATCACTGGGGAAAGTAAAGGGATATTTGGGCTTTGGGACAATAAGGAGAAAGGAATGGTCCTATGGCCTTGACTATTATGAAAGCCTTCATTACCAGTTGAGTATTTTAATCAAGAGGATTTTAAAAGACAGATGAAAGATGAAGAGCTTACAAACTAGAATGAACCATGTCATCAAGTAGAACTGTCCATGATATATATTTGAAGGAAACAAGAGGCTGTAGGCAAAGAGAGGTCTGTAAGTGTGAATAGGGTAGAAATTTCACCAAGGGAGAAGGAGGGGTAAAGTTGGAAAAGAAAGCTGAGATTACACTAGAGGAAACAGTCTAATGAATATTCTATAGTATTTTCTAAATAATCAGATGTTATTGAATGTTTTGAGCATAGATGTGACAAGAGAAAATGTTCTAGAAAAACTGGTGTAGCATCCACCTTTAGGATGGACTGTACGCACAGATGACCAGAAGCCAGCTAGGAGATATCTTTTTTTGCTTCAACAAAGAAGGTAACTAAAATATGGGTCCTAAGTTGCACCCAAAGGTTAAAGGATATTACTTACAAAGTGGAATAAAAGAATGAGTACAGCTGCTATAAATTTGGATTAATTTCACTAGACACTAACTCAGAATTGCACACTGCTGTGGCATTTCAGCTCTTTGTTTATTCAACAAATATTTAATAAGCACTGGGTTCAATATATCTAGGTTCTGGGGATGCAAATGTGGAACTGAGCAGACACTCTATTGTCTCAGCTACATTCTAGTGAGAGAGATAAAGAAGAAGGAGAAAAAAGAAAGTATGAGTGAAACCTGTGGCTAACGAAGGAAACAATGCGGGTAAAATGATAGCAAATGACACAGGAAACTTCTTCATGAAGAAAGTAGGAAAGAGTTCCCTCAAGGCTGAGTGTAAAGCAAAAACCTAAAAGAATTATTGGAGTCTTGGTTCTACAATACCAAGTATACTGCAACTGTGTATTTCAAAGGCAACATAATTTCCCTTCCTTGTCCTTTTCCTCTTCTAACTTTATGTCAAAGATTGATTCAGCCTACAGGTTGTTACTCTTTCCAACTAATGATGAACCAAAATAGCTATGGGACACCAAGTGCAGGTGAGGAAATCATTAACTTACTAGCAGAGAATCAACACCGAGATGGTAATTGTTGCCCTAAATCCAAACCTCTGTAGTAAATATTTATAGGCAGGAAGGCATCTTTCTGTCCCTGATGGTTCTATTAACACACAGCTATTCAAGGCTGAAAGCCATTTTTCACATCTACTTAGCAAAGCCTAGTAGAGTATATCGTTATGCCTTAAAATTCCAGGGAATTCAAACATCTGGTTAAAACAACAGAAAGAAAACTCTTCTGCTGTGTTCACTAAATCTCTGCCTAACTGACCCCAAGGCCTTTGAGGACTCTGCTTTTCTGTTTCTTCTGATTCTTCTCTCTTAAAGTTTTTGCTATCCATTCAAGTTTGAACTTCCTGTCTTGGCCAAAAGCCCTGATGACTGTTTCAGGAATTTGCATGGTCACTCCCTTTTCAGCCCTGAACTTTGTCTTATGATACTGAAAATATTTTATGTGAGATATGTGAGTGCATGCCAAATCCCACCACATAAACTATAAACACCCTGAAGATGTGTTTTATTAATCATATGTTCTCCACAGCACTTTTTATGTGCACAGAAAAGACATAAGGTGGGGGGGGTGGATTTATGAGTGAATGAGCAGTTGATAAAATAATTTCATAAAGGAACCCTTAAAATACCTCTCACTGGCAAAAGCAAAGCAGACATTTTGTAGACCTATGACTCCTAAACCTGATTGTACATTAGAATTACCTGGTAGTTTATTCAAAATGCAAATTCCTGTGCCCTTCTTCTTGAGTTCCCTATCACATAAGAATCTGAATGAGCTGATCTGGGTTAGGCTTAAGGAAGTTGCTTTAAAAATTCCTCCCAGATATTTCCCGTGTGTGGTAGGTTTAAAAATCTACTGATATACCAGTTAATTTCAAAAATAAAGGAAGTCACAGCAATAAAATGTACAGCACAGGGAATATAGTCAACATATTCTAGTAACGTTGCATGATGATAGTTGCTACACTTGTGGTGTGCATAACATATGGAGATGTTGAATCACTATGTTGAACACCTGAAACTAATTTAAGATTGTGTGTCAACTATACTCAAATTTTTAAAAAGTTTAAATAAATAAAAATAGATCACCAGTGGAACTCAGCCTTATTATGAACAAATTTAGGAGTTTACAAAGAACCATATTTTACATGATTTTGTCTGTGATATTTTTAAAGTACTTACAAAGTCCAGGTCTAAATAACAAGAAGAAAATGAATCTGAATTTAAGTTTAGCTTTCTAAATAGTTTGCAAAGTCAACATTTTCATCCAAGAAATCTTATTTTTATCATGGATTCTCAATGCAAAATTACAGTTTCAGAGTTTCTGCTTCGGTCTGTATGCTACATTAGGCACTCAGAAGGCCTTTTGCAGGACAAAACAACTAGATTCTGGGTAAAATTTCATTTTTATTGCATAACTGGGATGTTAGAAAATAAGAGAAATAGGTAGCAAAGTAAAAAGTGGTGAGGTAGCTATATCGAAAAAAGCATGGGCTGCACTGAAGAAAAGAATTTATTTCACAAGTGATGTGGAGACCAAGCCTTGTCTCAGAAGCAAGGTGGGAAAACTGAATCTGAGACACATATTAAGTCAAGGACTCTGCTTTGGAAATAAAATGATCATTGTTCAATAGAATTCCTTGGCTTTCAGGAAAATAAAAAATATTTTCTCAGGGTGCCTGGGTGACTCAGTTGATTAAGCATCAGACTTCACCTCAGATTATGATCTCATGGTTTGTTCCTGAGTCCAAGACCTGTGTTGGGCTCTCTTGCTGTCAGTACAGAACTTACTTCAGGTTCTCTGTCTTCCTTTCTTTCTGCTCCTCCCACACTCAGTCTCTCTCTCTCTCTCTCAAAAATAAACATTAAAAAATATTTTCTCGTGGAAACTAATTTGACAATAAACTATTTGAAAAAAATAAAAAAATAAAAAATAAAAAGTAACACATTAAAAAATATATATATTTTTTCTCACTGGAGGAAGAAGCTCAGTTTAGACTCCCAAGTATACCACACATTAATGATGACCAAATTTGAGTTTATAATATAAATATCAACCCACACACAAGGAAATAAGCTACCAGAAGAAACAACAGAAAACAGACCACCAAGGACTTCAGATGTTGGAATCATAAATATAAAATAACTATGTGTGTAATGTTTACAGAAATAAAAATTGAATGTCAAAAAATATTTTTGAAAAAGAATGAAAAATATAATTTGAAATCAAGTTTAGAAGGATTTTACAGTAGACTAGGAACAGATGATGGAAGGAGGAAAATACTACAAGACAGAACTAAAAAAATTGCTCAGATTACAGCACAGAGAGAAAAGAAATGGAAATTATGGTGGAGAACTTGGAGAACTTCTCACAGTAGAGTGAGAAGGTTTAAAATGAGGGATGCCTGGGTGGCTCAGTAGGTTAAGCAGCCAACTCTTGGTTTCAGCTCAGGTCATGATCTCATGTTTCGTGAGTTTGAGCCCAGCATTACGGGCCTGCTTGGGGTTCTCTCTCTGCCTCTCCCTTGCTCTCTATTGCTCTCTCTCAAAAATAAATAAATAAACTATATATATTTAGTGAGACTCTCAAAGAAAGGAATTAAAGAATGATATGAAACAGATGAGGAGGTAAGAGCTGAAGTTGCAGTATCTGCTAATGGTATGCTAGGTAATTTGGAGTAGACTTCCCACGGAGGAAAGTTTTTAAAAATTAATAAAATATGTTTAAGAAGAACTTTAAAAATTTTTTTAATGTTTTATTTATTTCTGAGATAGAGAGAGAGAAAGAGACAGCGTGAGAGGGGGAGAGTCAGAGAGAGGAGGGAGATACAGAATCTGAAGCAGGCTCTATGCTCTGAGCTAGCTGTCAGTACAGAGCCCGACAGCGGGCTCATATCCACGAACCATGAGATCATGACCTGAGCCAAAGTCGGATGCTTCACCGACTGAGTCACCCAGAGGTTCCTTATATTTAAGAAGAACTTCTAAATAATATCTAGGAGCTAACCAGACAGCCAAAATTACTCAAATGAGGTTTAGTAGAGGCCATGAATCTAGAAAATTGAGCCCAGTAATGAGGTCCACTTTTATACTGCGAGAGTGTGCAGATCCACCAAGGTAGGTGAGAGAATGAGGTCAACCTTGACTCAGTGACTTTGGGTTTGCTGAGGAAAAGCTGAATGCAAGTAACCTACTGAGAGGTGAACTTAAAAACATAGGCAGGAGAGTAAGGAACTGAGCAAAGAAATGGCGACAAAGTATGGCATCTTTAGGCAAGTTCCCACTAATATAACTGAAGCTTAATTCCACTGAGGAACTCTGTAACTAATGTAGACTTTAGGATTAAAAATTATTTCACCCTAAGGGCACCTGGGTGGCTCAGTCGGTTAAGCATCCAACTTTGGCTCATGTCATGATCTCACAGTTTGTGGGTTCCAGTCCCACATTGGGCTCTGTGCTGACAGCTCAGAGCCTGGAGCCTGCTTCAGATTCTGTGTCTCCCTCTATCTCTGCCCCTCCCCTGCTTTCACTCTCTCTTTCTCTCAAAAGTGGATAAACATTAAAAGAAATTATTTCACCCTAAGGAAAAGGGAGTTGGAATATTTACATACCAACTACCTTTAGTCATTGCTTATGACTCCCAAGGAATCAACTGTTTTCTGTCACTGCTGACCTGCCATGCACGTGGCTACTAGAAAGAACCCTCAGGCAAAGAAATGCTGATTCTGGTAGTTGGAAGTCAAGTTGGTACATAAAATATAATGGCAAGACCCAATGAGATAAAAGACACCATCAACATAGTTGTTAGGGGCTCTCACAGAGCTAAGAGGACAAGGTCAAAGCCCAGCACACCCAAGAAGAGGGGGTTTTAGTAAGACATCCTTCATCCTTTATGCTGTGCTGGGATCTAGGAGAAATGAATCCTAAAGGTAACAGTGAGGAGATGAAAAATGAAAATTTGCATTGGGCAGAAGCAACGTCATCTTAGAACTTAAGTTATTTCTACAAAGAAATTTTCAAATACAATTTCCAGGAAACAATAAAGGAAAACAAAATATAGACAGCACGAGGGAGAACCAATAAAAAAACTGACAATAGAAACAGACCCCATAACTTCAGGCAATGGAATTAGCAGACACAGACATATTTATTATGGTCAAGAAATTAAAAGCCAAACATTACTATTTTGACAGAAAATTTCAAATTACTAAAAATGCTATAATAGAAACTTGATAAGAAATAAATGAGAATGTGTAACTGAAATGTATGTCTGAAATTAAGAACTCAGTGGACAGGTTTTTTTATTTTATTTTTTAAAAAATTTTTAGGGGCGCCTGGGTGGTGAGCAGGGGAGGGTCAGAGAGAGAGATACACAGAATCCGAAGCAGGCTCCAGGCTGAGCAGTCAGCACAGAGCCTACGCGGGGCTCAGACTCACAAACTGTGAGATCATGACCTGAGCCGAAGTCAGACGTTTAACAGACTGAGCCACCCAGGTGCCCCATGGTTTTTTAAAAAAAATATAATTCATTGTCACATCGGTTTCCATATAGCACCCAGTGCTCATCCTCAGTGCCCTCCTCAAGACAGGTTTAAAAGCAGATTAGATGGAGGTGAAATCACAATCAGTGAAGTGAAGTGAAATATATATAGAAAAAATCAGAGTCAAGAACAGAGCAACTAAAATGTGGAAATGTAAAAAGGGTAAAAAAACAGAAGAGACAGTGGGAAGACCTTATACATATACATATACATATACATATACATATACATATACATATACATATACATATACATATACATATACATGTACATGTACATATACATATACATACACACACACTTTGAGTACCCAAAGGTGTGTACAGATGTACAGAGACTCTATAACAAGAAATAATGCCTAAGAATTCTCCAGACTTGATGAAATACATTAAGCCATGTAGTCAGGAAGCTCAACAAATCTAAATAGAATAAATTTTTTAAAGGGGCATTTAATTATATCAGAGTGATGCTATTAAAAAAAGAAAAAGTCTTAAAATGAAGCAAAAAAATTTGGTTACTTTCAAAGAAGTAAAAGATGAACTGTGAGTTGAGTTCTCAACAGCAACAATGTTTGAATGATTTCTTCACTTTATTAAAGAAAAATGATTGCCAACCTAGAAAGCTCCACCAAGTGAATATGTGCTTTAAACATGGGAACAAAATAACAACATTTAAAACTAATGAAAACTGACAGTTCACCACCAGATGACTTACAAAATAAGAAAATCCTCAAGGGTGATCTCAGACAGATGATTATTACAAATAGAAAATCAGAGATGCAGAAAAAAAAAGTAAAGAGAAAAATAAATAGGTATATGGGTATACCTAAATAAGCAGATTCTATAAAACAAAAATAATGAGGTTTTATACACACATACACATACATTAGCATTTAATTTGGGAGGGGTTAAATAAAGTCATTGGGTTATAATGTAGATTGATCTTGGGAGGAGAGGACAAAGGTGTCAATTATTAAAATATTATCATGAGTGAATAATATCAATTATAATTTCTAGGATAATCTTTAAAAAATTGATGACTAGGGAAAAAATTCCAGTCTACTAGGAGGATTAAAAAATAAAATACTCAATCCAGAAAAAGAAATGAAAGAAATAGTAATATATAACAGATAGGATAAATTAAAAATACCTAATAAGATGCATATTCCAAATAATGTAATTACATTAAATAGAAATTAAATATCTCCAAGAGAAAAGATTGTCAGTATCAACTAGACAAAGAAGAAGATGAAAATTCAAGAGAATTATCTAAAACATGTAGACACAGAATCACAGGCTGAAACAGAGACAACCTAGCCAATACACAGCTTGTGAGACATACCAACAGATTGTGGAATGTAACTGAGACTTTGGGTTTTCTTCTTGTTGTGCATTAAATTTTGGCTGAGACAAAAAAAAAAAAAAATAGTACCTAGATATGGAATGGTGTCATGATAAAAACTTTAAACATATGGTATTAACTCTGGGATTGTGTGGTAGGTGTAGAGAAACAACTGAAAAAAACATTCAGTCTCCAAGGTGAGTAGTTTCTCTCACATTCTCTTCAAAAGTGGCCAAATCAAGAAATAGATCTTCTTTAGATGATAAAGGTAAACTTTAAAAAAGTGTACAGAAAATATCAAAGTGGATGAGGAAAAGTCAAAAAGTCAAAATTCTTCCCTTTGAAATCAGCAAGATATGAGGAGGCTATACTCACTGAATTTATTAAACGAAGAACAAGAGACCCTAGACTGTGCTGAAGAGAAAAGAATTACAAATGAAGGAATAAAATCATCATTATTTGCAGATAAAATATTTGTGCACAGTGAAAATCCAACAACTCTATAGATCAATTATTAGAATTAAGACATGAATCAAGAGAAGGACAGATACCATATGTTTGCACATATAGGTGGATTAGGAGGAACTTAACGGAGGACCATGGGGGAGGAGAAGGGGAAAAATAGTTGGGGAGAGGGAGCAGGGCAAACCATGAGAGACTTTTGAATGCTGAGAACAAACTGAGGGCTGATGGGGGTGGGGGAGAGGGGAAGGGGGGTGATGGGCATGGAGGAGGGCACTTGTTGGGATAAGCACTGGGTGTTATATGGAAACCAACTTGAAAATAAACTATTTTAGAAAAATACCAATACCTAGGGTAAGTCTCACAAAATGCATGTCATAACTCTACACAAAACACTGCAAATGTAACTGTATTAAATGATATTTGATATAATCTAAGGATATATACTTTTACTAGATAGAGGAAAACACAACTTTTTAAAATTAATTTTCCACAAATTGATCTATAATTTCAAAGCTATTTATACCAACATCCCAGATATTTTTGCTCATTTGATTAGATAATTGACATGCTAATCCTAAAATTGATAGGTAATTGCAAAATGCCAAAAATACTTACAACATCCTTGAAGAATAATAAAATATGGTGGAAAATTGGTCTGTGAGAAATCAAGACTTATGAAAAAGCTACAATAATTAAGGAAGTGTTGATATTGATGCAATCAGAGAAATACACCAATGGAACAGACCATAAAGAAGGAACCCCTATATAAACAACAGTAGAAGCCAAAATTGGCATTGCAGATGAGTGGGAAAAATAGGCTTTTTACTGAAGTATAATAGGACAACTGAATATCCACATGAAAAGCCTGTTTTAACTTGATCTCTACTTCATACAATATATAAAAATCAGTTCCAGGTGGATTATAAACCTAAATGTGAAAATCGAAGTATCGCTTTTTGAAAATAAGATAATTTAAGTAAATATATTCATGACTTAGTTTAAAGAAACATTTCTTTAATCCTAAAGGGCATAATTGGCTAATTTGAAAATAATAAAATAAATTTTTCTATCCAAAACACAATTGGCAAACTACAAAGTAGAACACATTTGTAACATGTATAAGCGACAAAGGAATCATATTTATAATATACAAAAAAATTCTGTAAGTCGGTAAAGACAGACAATTCAATCTTTTTTAATGGATAAAATATCTGTATAGACAGCTTGCAAAACAAGAAATAAAAATGGCAGGGGCGCCTGGGTGGCTTAGTCGGTTAAGCGTCCGACTTTCGCTTAGGTCATAATCTCGCGGTTTGTGGGTTCGAGCCCCGCGTCGGGCTCTGTGCTGACTGCCAGCTCAGAGCCTGGGGCCTGTTTCAGAGTCTGTGACTCCCTCTCTCTCTGACCCTCCCCTGCTCACGCTGTCTCTCTCTCTAGAAACAAATAAAACATAATTTTTTTTAAATTTTAATAAAAAAAAAGAAAAATGGCCACTAAGCCCCCCCAAAATATATCCTAGTATTAATGTGGGCAAGTTGTAAATATATGAAAATGCATTAGTAACGGAGAAATTCAAGCTGAACCCTCAATGAGATTATAATACACACCCACCAGATTGACTGGAACTAAACAGCCCAACAATAACAAATATTGATATAACAAGAAACAATGCAAATTGTCATAAACTACTGTGAATCATGAAAACCGTTGGGAAATAAGTTGACATTGTCTAGTGAAATTGAAAATGCACATACTTGATAGGAGGTGGAAGATGGCAGAAGAGTAGGAGGGACCCTGGGCTCACCATGTCCCACAAATGCAACTAGTTAACTATCAAATCACTATAAATACCCAGAAATCCACGTGAAGACTGGGAGGATAAACTCTGCAACTCAAGGCAAAGAGGCCACACAGAAGAAGGTAGGAAGTGCAGAGATGCAGTCTGGGAGAGAAAGGGCTCATGGCCGCCACAGTGGGGAGAAAGCCAAAGCTGCAGAGAAGGGACTAGCACACAGGGGAGCCTAGGGGAAAATGAATCCCCAAAGCAATTGGCTTGGAAAGCAAGAGGGGCCAAATTTTGTGAGTTCTTGCAACCGGTATGGCTTAAAGCCTAGAGTTCTAAAAGTCAGCATACTTGGCTGGGATAGAGCCCAGAGGGCACTGTGCTGCTCCAGGTGAGAAGGCAGGCACACAGCCTATGGACACACAGTCTGGAAACAGCAATCTGGAGAGTGACCAGGGCACATAGGAGGAGGTTATTCCAGCATCTCAGAGCACATCCCAGAGACTCACCATTCATGGAGAGATCCCTTATGGGAACAAAGAACCTGGCAGTCACCACTTCCCTCTTCTTGGCATAAGCACAGGGCCACCTGTGGGAACCAGCACAGAGTGACCACTGGCTACCTAACTTGCTTTCACCAAGCTCTGCGCCCCACCCCCTTTCCAGTGGAAGCACCCCTCCCACTCAAACTTGCCTCAGTCCCAGCCAGGTGGCCCCCTTCCCCAGAGTGGAAAGTACTAACCAAAAGTGACTATGAAGGTAGGAAACACAGAAGCAGTAAAAATGAGCATTTCTGTAAAAAAACAAAACAAAACAAAGAACTCAGAATAAAAATATATAAAATATGACAACATATACCCAAAATGTGGGGAGAAAAGGAGCAAAGGCTAGGTTCAAGCTTTTATGACTATTGATATAGTTAATATAACTTAATATAGAGTGCTTTATGGAGAAAAGGTTATATACAAATCTAATGATAACCATCTGTCAAAACCACTAATAAATATGCAAAAACTAAAGAGAAAAAAATTCAAACATATCACTAAAGAAAATCAGCAAACCATGGAGAGATAAACACAAAGAAGGATCAGAGAAAATCTTCAGAAACAAAACAAATAATAAACTGACAGTAACTACATAACCATCAATAACTAGTTTGAATGAAAATGGGCTAAAAGCTCCAATCAAACAACATACATACATAGGCTAACAGAATGGATAAAAAACAAGACCTATCTATATGCTGCCTACCAGAGACTCATTTTATTTTTTTCTTTTCTTTTTTATTTATTTATTTTTTCTAGTCTTTTTTTTTTTTTACAAATAGTTTATTGTCAAATTAGTTTCGACATAACACCCAGTGCTCATCCCCACAAGTGCCCCCCTCCATGCCCATCCCCCCTCCCCCCTACATCCATCAGTTCTCAGTTTTTGTCAGCATTCGAGAGTCTCTCATGGTTTGCCTCTCTCCCTTTCCCCCACCATTTCCCCCCTTCTCCTCCCCCTTGGTCCTCTGTTAAGTTCCTCCTAATCCTCCTGTACGTGCAAACAGATGATATTTGTCCTTCTCTGCCTGACTTATTTCGCTCAGCATTACACCCTCAAGGTCCATCCATGTTGCTACACATGGCCAGATTTCATTGTTTCTCATTGCCATGGAGTATTCCATGGTATAGAGAAACCACATCTTCTTGATCCATTCATCTGTTGATGGACACTTAGGCTCTTTCCATGTTTTAGCTATTGTGGAGAGTGCTGCTATGAACATTGGGGTCCACGTGCTCCTATGCATCAGCATTTCTGTATCCCTTGGGTAAATTCCTAGCAGCGCTAGGAATTGGTGGGTCATAGGGGAGTTCTATTTTTTATTTTTTTGAGGAACCTCCACACTGTTTTCCAGAGGGGCTGTACCAGTTTACATTCCCACCAACAGTGTAAGAGGGTGCCCGTTTCTCCACATCCTCGCCAGCATCTCATGTTCTCTGATTTGCTCATTTTAGCCACTCTGACCGGTGTGAGGTGGTATCTCAGTGTCATTTTGATTTGTATTTCCCTGATGAGGAGGGATGCTGAGCATCGTTTCATGTGTCTGTTGGCCATCTGGATGTCCTCTTTGGAGAAGTGTCTGTTCATATCTTCTGCCCATTTCTTTACTGGGTTATTTGTTTTTCAGGTGTGGAGTTTGATGAGTTCCTTATAGATTCTGGATATCAACCCTTTATCTGATAAGTCATTTGCAACTATCTTTTCCCATTCCGTTGGTTGCCTATTAGTTTTGTGGGTTGTTTCCTTTGCCGTGCAGAAGCTTTTAATCTTGATGAGGTCCCAATCGTTTATTTTTGCCCAGAGACTCATTTTAGACTGAAAGACACCTGTAGATTAAAAGTGAGGGATGGAGGAATATCTGTCAAGCAAATGGATGTCAAAAGATAACTGGATTATCAATACTTATATCAGAAAAATAAACTTTAAAACAAAGATTGTAACAAAAGATGAAAAAGGAAACTATATAGTAATAAATGGGACAATCCAGAAAAAGACATAACTATTTTAAATATTTATGGCCCTTAAATGAAAGTACTCAAATATATAAAACAGTTAATAACAAACATAGAAGAACTAATTGATAATACAATAATAGCAGGATCCTTTAACACCCCGCTTACATCAATGAACATACCATCTAAACAGAAAAAAGACCAGGAAACAATGGCTTTGAATGATAGAGTGGAACAGAACGATTTAACAGATATATTCAGAACATTCAGTCCTAAACAGCAGAATACACATTCTTTCCAAATTCACAGGGAACATGCTCCAGAATAGATCACATATTAGTTCACAAAACAAGCCTCAACAAATTCAAGAAGATCAAAGTCATACCAT
This sequence comes from Hyaena hyaena, assembly GCF_003009895.1. Classification (NCBI taxonomy): domain Eukaryota; kingdom Metazoa; phylum Chordata; class Mammalia; order Carnivora; family Hyaenidae; genus Hyaena; species Hyaena hyaena. Next base: position 125,481 of record NW_024081217.1, on the reverse strand, counting down.
GTGTCTTTTTTGACTACAACAGTATGAAACTAGAATTCTACCACAAGAAAAAATCTGAAAAGACCACAAATACATGGAGGTTAAACAACATGCTGCTAAACAACGAATGGGCCAACCAGAAAGTAAAAGTTGAAGTAAAAATGTATATGGAAACAAATGCAAATGAAAACACATGGTCCAAAACCTTTGGGATGCAGCAAAAGCCACTCTAAAAGGGACATTTATAGCAACACAGGTCTACCTCAAAAATCAAGAAAAATTTTGGGGCACCTGGGTGGCTTAGTCGGTTAAGCGTCCAACTTCGGCTCAGGTCATGATCTCACGGTTCATGGGTTGGAGACCAGCGTTGGGCTCTGTGCTGACAGCCAGTTCAGAGCCTGGAGTCTGTTTCAGATTCTGTGTCTCCCTCTCTCTCTGATCCTCCCCTGCTCAAGCTGTCTCTTTCCCTCTCTCTCTCAGAAATAAATAGAAACATTTAAAAAATCAAGAAAATTTTCAAACAACCTAACCTTATACCTAAAGGAGCTAGAAAAGAACAATAAACAAAACCTAAGGAAGAGAGAAGGAAGGAAATAATAAAGTAAGAGCAGAAATAAATGATATAGAAACTAACAACAACAACAATAGAACATATCGGTGAAACTAGGAGCTGGTTCTTTGGAGGAAAACTCAAAAAAATTGATAACCCCTAACCAGGCTTACCAAGAATAAAAGAACTTTTTTATTATAGTGGACTGAGTTACCAGAGAGGAGGTGGGGGGGGAGGGTTAAATGGGTGATGGGGTTTAAGGTGTTCACTTGGTGTGATGAACACTGGGTGATGTCTCAAAGTACTGAATCACTATATTGTACATATGAAACTAATATAACATGTATTTTAACTAATGGGAATTAAAATTAACACTTTTAAAAAAGAAAAAAGAAAAAAACTCAAATAAGATCCCAAATGAGAGAGGAGAAAAAACAGCACCACAGAAATACAATCAATTATATATAAGAGAATGTTATGAAAAACTATATGCCAACAAATTGAATGACCTAGAAGAAATGGATAAATTCCTACAAATGTATAAACTGCCAACACTGAAACAGGATGAAATAGAAAATGTGAAGAGACTGATAACCAACCAAAAAATTGAATCATTAATTAACTCCAACAAACCAAAGTCCAGGACCAGATGGCTTCATAGGAAAATTCCACCAAGCATTTAAAGAATTAACAGCTAATCTTCCAAAAAAATTCCAAAAAATAGAAAAGGAAGGATGACATCCAAATTCATTCTATGAGGCCAGCATTACCCTGATACCAAAACCAGAAAAAGACACCACAAAAAATGATGACTACAGGCTGATATGCATGATAGACATAGAAGCAAAAAATTCTCAAAAAAAAAAAAAAAAAAAAAACCCAAACACTAGAAAACTGAATCAAAGAATACATTGTAAAAAGCCATTCACCCTTGGGCACCTGGGTGGCTCAGTTTGTTGAGCGTCTGACTCAGGTTCTGATGTCATGGTTCAGGAGTTCAAGCCCCACATTGGGCTCTGGACTGACAGCATGGAGACTGGACTGCTTGGGATACTCTTTTTCCCTCTCTTCTGCTCTCCACAACTCCTTCTCTCTCTGTCTCTCAAGATAAAAAAATACAAACACTTAAAAAAAGACAACCACAGTAAAGTAGGATTTATTAAAGGGTTACTGGGTTGCTAGGGTGGTTCAGTATTTGCAAATCAATCAGTGTGATACATCACATCAATCAGAGAAAGGTTAAGATAGCATATGATCTTTTCAATAGATGCAGAAAACGCATTTGGTAAAGTACAACATCCATTCATGATTTAAAAAAAAAATACTATCAAGAAAGGAGGTTCAGAGGAAACACTCCTCAACATATAAATGCCATCTATGAAAAAACCACAGTTAACATCATCCTTAATGTGGAAAAACAGAGCTTTTCCTCTAAGATTAAGAACAAGATGTCCACTGTTACCAACCACTTTTATTCAACATAGTACTGAAAGTCCCAGCCACAGCAATCAGTCAACAAAAATAAATAAAAGGTATCTGAGTTGGTAAGGAAGAAGTAAAACTTTCACTGTTTGCAGATGACATCATACAGCATATAGAAAACTTGAAAAATTCCATCGAAAAACTGCTAGAACAGAGAAATGAACTCAGTAAAATCACAGGATACAAAACCAATCAACAAAAATCTGTTGCATTTCTATACACCAATAAGAAAAAGCACCAGAAAGAGGAATTAAGAAAACAATCCCACTTACAAATACACCAAAAAATAAGATACCTAACCAAAGAATAAGCCAAGAAGAAACCTGATTAAAGAGGTGGAACACCGTATTCTGAAAATCACAAAACACTGATGAAAAAAATTGAGGAAGACAAAAAACTGGAAACACGTTCCATGCTCCTGGATAGAAGAACAATTTATGGTTTACTTGTTTTTGATAGATACTGCTAAATTACGCTTTAGAAAGGGTGCCAATGGTGATCATTTCTTTTGTTTTATTTGTATTCATTTAATTTTTTCATATTAATAATTATTTTATTTATTATTATTACTGTTAAGTTGGTGTTTCTGGTGATGCTCTCTGGTCCTTTCTAGTCTTTGTTGCTTTTGGTCTTTTTTGTTTTGCTTTGTCTTTTCTGTACTAGAGAGTTGCCCTTAAAATTTCCTGCATGGCTGGTTTAGTGGTCACAAACTCCTTTAGTTTTGTTTGTCTGGGAAACTCTTTATGCCTCCTTCTCTTCTGAATGACAGTCTTGTTGGATAAAGAATTCCTGGCAGCACATTTTTCCGATTCAGTGTTTTGAATATATCCTGCTATTCCTTTGTGATCTATGGCCACGCCACTGCTTTTTAGTATAGAGATAGGAAAAGAGGAAGGGGTAGTTAATTAGCATATACTGAGACTGAGAACCTACTCTTTGCCAAATCCTGCTCAAATGACTTTACTTCCATACTTTTGTTCAACCCTCACAATAGATTTTAGAGATAATTGATATTATTTTACTGAAAATACTTCATTCAGACTGTTGAAGCCACTGGCCCAATGTCATAGGGAGAGGAAATGGCATGTGAACCTGGTCAAAGCACCTGATCTTTCTTTTGCATTGTGATGCTCAAGGAACTGAATCAAGACTCTCCCTGTCTTTCTCAACACTCTACTTCCCTTGTGTTCAATAAAGATTTGTATAACACTGTATTCCCTGAAAAGCAGATATATCACTTTTTGGAGGACTTTTTCTATGCACTCTTAGAAGGACATGTTATCTAACTTTAATAGACACAAATCTTGGATTTAGAAGACATGGTTTTGTTTTCTTGCCCTTTATTCCTTAGTTTTGAATGATGATGCCCTAGTCACTAGTCATTAATCTTTTTGAGTGATGTCCTTCCCACCATAGATGCTGCATTACTTAATGCATAATATTAAGGGCTCAAATTTATGCAAGTCTTTTTTTGTAACTCTACAGTAGAAAAAAAACTGTACAACATTGTTACTTCAAGAGACATTTAGGGGTGCCTGGGTGGCTCAGTTGGTTAACCATCCAACTTTGGCTCAGGTCATGATCTTATGATTCATGGGTTTGAGCCCCAACTTGGGCTCTGTGCTGACAGCTAGCTTAGAGCCTGGAGCTTGCTTCAGATTCTGTATCTCCCTCTCTCTCTGACCCTCCCCTGCTCATGCTGTCTCTCTCTCTCTCAGAAATAAATAAAACATTTAAAAAAAAAAGAGAGAGACACATTTCAACTACCTTTCCTTCAACATCTTCATCTATAAAATTGGGATTATAACTCCTACCTCACAGAATTGTTATATTGTTCATTCAGTGAATATTTACTGTCTCTCTACTACGCACTAAGCACTTTTTGCTTGTTGTTAGGGGAGAAGTCTTGTGGTAGACATGTGCTAAAAAAAGCAGAGAAAAGCAAACATGATAATTGATCACTGCAATAAGTGCTAAGAAAAAAATAAAGAAGCAATTGGGCTGGAGCTTGAGGGTGCTACTTTAGGTAGGACAGTCAGAAAAAGACTTGTTAAGGAGGTTATGAAGACCTGATAGAAGGGTAGCAGGTCACCAAAAATGATGCCATATAAAGGCTCTCATGTTTGATGACTAGTGTTATTAAGAGATTGAGAGAAGCAAGAAAGTTATAAGCACTGCTCTTCAACATGATGTCCATACATGAGTGGTCGTCTTCACATTCTCTGTTTATGGTTTGCAATGAACTTAGGGGCTTGCACAGGAGTGTAAATCAATACATGTCCACATTCACTGAGAAAGTCTTGCTAAAAAAAGAGAAAGTGAACGGAGTGTATCAGTAGGTTGTGTTTTATAGTTGATGTGCATTCTGGCATCCATAACTCATCATGTCTCAGTAATAATTTGCAAATGAGTTCTTTTGAGTAGCATTTATAAGATGCTGTTGGAGAAGGCAGGGGCTGGAACACACAGGGTCTTGAGGTCATGATAAGGTGTATGAGCTGTATCTTAAGAGCAACAGGAAACCAGGCAGTTCTAAGCAAGAGAGTGGAATGACCTGTGGTTGAAAGAAGCAAATGCTCTTAAGCACTTGAAAACATTTTATAAACTGTAAAGTAATGAAGATTGTGAATTTTGACTTGATAATCTCATTTAATCAGGGTTTCTCTAGCCATTCTGTCAACCATCGCCTCCTGGACTCCTCTAAGTAACATATGTCATGCATCTCTTGAGGCCATATTGCAGCATGATTTTTTCTATATAAAAATATTATGCAACATGATTTTGAGGTTAGCGTTTTCCAATTCAAATAAAATCCTGTGCTTGGGAAGTAAATAAGTTACATGTCACTATCTCAGGGGTCTCAGATCTCAAAATAAATCTCCTTTGGCAGCATTAGTATGTCACATTCACAACTACAGAACTTATTACTAACATATTATCCATTTGTACATATTTTGCTGAAAAGAACAACTGCTTAAAATCTAGAAACTTCATTCATGGGGAGAGTTTTAGTATTTTTCACAAGAGAATCTGGTGAGTTCATTTTCTTATCACCCAGGAAATGATTCTCTTTTGGAAAAGCTATGACATTGATTTGTTTGCCCCAGAAATAATATTTATTTTCCCTTTTCTGCTTCCCTCCATTCATGCTTTGCTTCTTTCTCAACTTTCTCCCTCTCTCTTTCTTTGGTTCCTTCATTTTTCCTTACTTTCTTCTTTTCTTCCTGCATTCCTTCTTTTCTGCATTCCTTTCTCCCCACCTTCTCCTTCATTTTTCCTTCTGCCCACCCTCTCCCCCTCCTTCTCTCTCTTTCTTCCTTTCATAAGGCCTATGCTAGACTCTGGAAATACCTTATTCAAGAAGAAACAAACAGTCTCTGTCTAAAAGGAGATTATAGTCTTGATGGGACAGAGACACATAACCTGAAATTTACAACCTGGTGTGATCTATGCCACAGTGGGGGGAAATACATAGTACATATTGGAGAACATAAGCTGGTCATCTAATTTAAAACTGGAGTCAGGACAGTTTCTGGGAGGAAAGGAAGTCAAAGTTGAGGTGCAAAGAATAAAAAGTTATCATATTAAAGGTTTGGAAATGGGTAGAACATTCTCAGTAACAATTCAACATGTGGAAACTTAGAGATGAGATAATACACATGTGAGTTGCAGTAAATAACATGAGTTAAGTCTACCTGGAGGTTGGGGTAGGGAGGTAGTTTAAAGAAGAAGTGACAGATGTAAGTAGAAAACAGGTCATGATGGGCCTTACACACCATGTTGATAAGTGTGGACTTTTTCTTTAAAGTGATAGAGAGTCATTGAGGGCTTTCAACGGGCAGGTGACATGATAATTTTCTTTTTTTTTTTTTTTAAGAAAGTATACTGGCTCTGGGAAGGAGAGTGGCTAAAGGGGTAAGGGTAGATTCGGTGATCTCCATATACTCATAAAAGATGTTATGAGAATTGTAATGTTAAGTGAACTAATTAGGATATTATATATGCAGATAGTGAGATACTATATTTAATTTGATGCTCAGAAAGCTGCTGACTGATTTTCTGGGGAACATAGGTCAATTTGTAAAAAGCAAGAATAAAGGTCAGGTCTTCCAATCTGTGTGCTGCTTTTCCAGGAAGATTTGTTTTTATACCAGTCATCACTCCTTCTCCCTGTGCCCTTAACTATCCCGGAGTTGAGTTTTTCTTGTGTTTTTTTAAATGTTTTATTTATTTCTGAGAGATAGAGACAGACAGACAGCATGAGCAGGGGAGGGTCAGAGAGAGAGGGAGATACAGAATCTGAAACAGGTTCCAGGCTCTGAGCTAGCTGTCAGCACAGAGCCCGATGCGGGGCTTGAATGCACGAATGGTGAGATCATGACCCGAGCCAAAGTCAGATGCTTAACCAACTGAGTCACCCAGGCGCCCCCAAGTTTTTCTTGGTTTTAAAGTGGGAAGTTTCTCTTTGATAATAATTTTACTCTTGGGAGCTGTCCAATATTCTATCACTGCATTAAAATATAAACTGACTTTAAAAAATAATGAAGGGGATATTATGCAGGCAGCTGTCAAGGGAATGATTGGAAATTAATCCTGAAATTCTGTTGAATCAAACTTTGCAGATTTTCATCTGTCCCTCTAAGCTTTTTCTCAACATACATCCATGATAGTAAAAAGGAAGATTAACCAAATAATATGTGTGTTCTACACTATTGTGAGCTCAACACAGAACGAACCACTGTGGGGTACAACAAAAAGATTTAAGTTACAGTCTCTACCCTGAAGTTGTATAGTTTGGTCAAAAGCAAATCAGCATTCCATAATGTACATAATTGTTAAATCACTATGTCGTCCACCTGAAATGAATGTAATGTTGTATGTCAACTATACTTCAATAAAAAGAATAAAAGCACTTCACCAATAAACCTTTCCCCCAAAATCCCAAACAAATGAATATGAGAATATCAAGTCACTTAAAACCATACCTAATAATGTGCAATAGTTTTGTAATACCTAAAAGTGTAATGTTGTGATTGTTCAGAAAATGAAGAGGATGACTAGGAAAGTCCTTCTGCAGGAAGTGGTATTTGAGCAAAGCCTTTGATGGGCAGAGCAGAAGGGGCAGTAGGCTAGAGGGCTGGCGTCGTGAAGGCATGGAGGTGTGAATGACTGGATCACGTAGAAGGTACTTTCATGTGTGGAACCTTTAAAAGCGAAGGAAAAGTACCAACAAAATGGGAAAGAAATTCAGTCAGGGGTGGTGTGGGCTGTAATGGATGGCTTTGAAGTCAAGACAGAGAAATTTTAAGAAATGGGAGCCCCTTGAAGGCTCTAAAGTAGAGGTGTTAAGGGAAAGAACGATACGATATCCATATGGGTGGGGGAGAATGGTTATTCCTAACTCCTTCTATAATTCAACTCACCTGCTTTGATTCATCTTGACCCCGTCAAGTGACTCAATTCATATCTGGTTCTTCTTGTCTCTGACACATCTTGTACGTTAAATGACCTAGGCGATGGGAAAATGCTTTGTGATCCATGTGATCATCATAGTTACTGTTGACAAGAGTGCTGCCACATCCACATTTTCCACGTCTTTGACCATGTCCCTTTTCCAGCTTCAGTTCAAACAGCTAACTCTTTGCAGTCCTTTGCTGCTTTCTGCCAGGGACCCACTGTGTCTTTCAGATCCTCAGGCCAGGTTTAGTCGATTGTGTCCTTTGATAAACTTTCAACGCTAACATCTTACACACATCTGGTTTGACAGAATGCAGTCTGATTAAGCAACCCACAAGACAAACTATTAACTGGATCCAGCATTACAAACCGTGGGGTGATTTGATCTAAATTACTATTTAATTTTTGATCTGAGCGTGGGGATTTGGAGTCATGCCCTGAGTGTTCTGTTTCTTGCAGAGTTCCCCACAGGACATTGTGCAGCCTTAGTGACTGATGCCTTTTCTACTCAAGTTCCTGACTGACTGCCCAGGAGGTAGATTGTTGTTGCTTCTTCTTGTGCTAGAAACTGCTGGACTAGCAGCTTTTCTATCATGGCCCTTAGCTAAAATTTTTAGATGGCCAAGATGTTATATAAAATAGAAATTGGTTGGGTAACTTCAATGATTACACCCTTATTGACAATAGGACCCTAAGTTTTTAGGCTCATCTTATCTGTTTAAATCCCAATTTCTGTAAATTCTTTGCCAGGCACCCTTCTGTGTGTTTTGCAGTAAGGAACTGTGCATTTTTCAATAGGTTCCCCATGTAATGAAGATCCACCAGGTCACGACTTTTGATTGATGACTGTATTTAAGAAGCTATTTAAGGAGTATTAGTTTTCCATGTTCTTTTGCTCAGAATCAGCTTTTTAAACTGCTCTTTCCCAGCAGCTTCATTCTGACAAGGAACATTTTATTTGCATTTCATTTTTATTTTTAGGCATTTGCAAATGAGCTATCCTGAAACAGAAATCTGCTCTATCCAGAGGGGGGCAGACCAGCGTCAAAAATTCATGTTTTCATTCCACAAATACTATCTAGCACGTGAAGCATGGCAGGCCCTCTCTAGGCGCTAACAATGAAAGGACATGTTAAGACAACTCAGTCCTTACCCTGAGGAAGTTTACAGGCTGAGAGAGTGTTATATGATGATAATTGCTACAAAGGGGAAATACTAGAGGAGTTATTAGAGCCTATGCTGGGAACTGACTGACTCTGGGAGCTCTAGGAAGGACTCCTTGAAGAAGTGTCAACTGAATATTTACCTGAATATGACATAGAATTCACTAAGGTAAAGAAGAAAAACTGGAGAAGGTTAAAGATGATAGAATATAAATAAATGAATTTCTGAAGGTTGGGCAGAACAAAAAAAAGAAACTAAATATGGAGGAGGGGGAACATGTCTGGAACTTGGAGAATGAGGGTGAAAATATCATGAATTGAGGCTGAAGAGATAAGCAGGGGCTGCATCATATGGAGGTCTGTTAGGCTGTTGAAAGGATTGTAATTTTCGTCTTTCAGAGTATGGAGGAAGCCATCACAGAGACTCAAACAGTGGGATAACAGCATCTGATTTGTGCAATTGAATTTCTAAAGTATATCCCTGGCTCTAGATTTCAAAATCAAACCTCGGCAGCCTGACTCCAAAGCCCATGCCCTGCTATACTTACCAAGAGTAGTAAGAGATTCTGTTATAACTGATAGTGGTAATAGCATCTGCTTGAAAATCACAACCAGAATCTCCATTTGTCCAGTATCTTTCCTGTGTGGAAGAGGAAAAGCAACAATGGCTGCCACCACTCATATTCCCCAGGTTAAGTCATGTGAAGTATCACCACTTAAGGTCCTGACACCATCAGTTTTGACTCTTATAAAAGATTCTTTAATCTCATCCAGCACTGCAAACCCGGGGAAGACAGAAACCTTCCATCTGGTTTCAGACCTTTATAGCCAATTACTTCTTTGAAGTCTCAAATTGGTTGTTTTGCAGGAATCTCAAACATTACATGCCACAAAGGGATTCTTGACCCCCAAATTCCACCTCAACTTGTTCATCTGGCTGTCTTTCTCCTTTTAGTCTGTGGCAGCACCCTCTGTTGCCTGGTAGTATCTCAAGGTGATACTATAGGATAATTCCCTGCTTTCTCTTTCCCTCTTTCCCTATGTCCCATTTACTAACAAATTGTTCGTCCTATATACAAACTGTATCTAAGAAATATTCACCAGCCACATAGGCCTTCTGTAGGTTCTTAGAACATTCCAAGCTCTTTGGTGAACTAGGGCATGGATTCTACTTCCTCTAAAGCTTTTTCTCTGTTGTTGTTTTTGTTTTTGTTTTCCCTATGACTAGCTCCTCCTTGTATTTCTGTTCTCATTTTAAACACTGCTCTTCCTGGACTATTCCATCTCTATCAGTACTTTATCCCACTGTCAATTACTTCCTGTCACTTCATTTTCTTCTTCGCTCTTACCACAAATTTGAATGTTTATATTATTAATTTGTTTACTCACTTTGTATGTCTCCTATTCGACCATAAGCTTCTTGCAAGCAGGTCCATCTATTTATTTACATACATAATTCAATGCCTGACGTATTGTAGGCCCTCAATAATTACTGAAAATAACTGGAAAAATGAGCACATGTTGATAGGAATGATATAGTGATAGGACCAAATAATCTCCTCTCTCACTGTCTAGCTATATGTCATTGGCTAAGACACTGAATCTCTCTGGGTTTTATTAATCTGTCAAAAAAAAAAAAAAAAGAGGGAGGGAGCTAACGGTAACCACATTGCCCTCCTCAACTAGCAGGATCACAAGGCCTTAAAGCAGGCAGAGCAGGGACAGTACAAATATCCAGGGAAAATTGTTAATTCATGACCCATGGCTCAGAAGGCAGGCAATCAGAGCTATGGAACAGTGATAGAAATGACAGTGTGGGGACCAAAAAAGAGCCCATTTGTAACATTTGCAGAGTAATTAGTGCCACACAGAGCAAAACATTATCTAAATTCGTTGCAGAAATACACTTGGCCATGGGGAATTATCTTTAAGTATTGGAAAGAATGTTCCAAAATCTAGTGTTCATGCCATGTCTACCTCTTGAGTCCAGGGTTCACTGTTCAGGGTATTTTCACTCAGTACAACTTTGTACCAAACAAATTAAATTCTTGGGTAGGATAATTACATGTAAATACTGTTCGGCTATTAGTCTCAAGGGGCCAATTTTCTAGCCATTTGTTGCCATCTGAAATGTCAAATTTATTACACAGAGGGCATGGTAATACATACAACATCCTCTCCTAAATAGGATATGAAAGGCACTAATCAGTACTGTGGCTGCAAGTAGTGAAGGCAGTAAGATGTTGCTTTAGCTAATAAGGTGATCTAAATTAATTACGTGGATTGTTTTAAGGAAAATAAAACATTCTTGTAAAGAAGTGCTACTTGAACACAGGTTCCTCAGTTCAAAGACTATCTATTCTTGAGAAAGCTAATTATTCCGCACCCTCTCATATTTTCATAGTTTTTTCAGAGCCTGGAGGAAAAGACATTGGGTAAAATAGAACCTTTTGGCTTAAGTTATGGATCGACTGTTGCCTTACTATGTGACCATGGGCAAATCACTTACCCTCTCTGATCTTCAATTTTAGTTTCTTTACCTGTAAAGATAAAGCTATGTTGTTCTGGTGGGCTCCTTCAGGGCTCAAAGGAAGGAATTTGTAACTGAGTACATTAAAAGTTAAAAATGTGATATCTATCTAGAACTGTGCCACTTCTACTTAGTGAACAGTTGTTGATCTTACCTGTCCAGTGTTATTTCTACTGCTTTTATTAACGGTGAAAGACTCTAAACTTCATTTGGAGGAAATGCTTCTCCCTTTATGTTAGTCCACATAGTTCAGTTCGCTTTTCCTAAAAGTTCATATATGGTTCCATGACCCAGGCTTGACCAACTGACCATTCTGTCACCTGGGCCTCGACGAATGGCTCACAGCATGTGACTTAGACCAGGATGATGAGACCTGATTTTGGTGTTTGTAGGACGAGATGGTGGAAAATACATGATTTTTGTCCTTGGCAGTGTAATCTGGCAGGTACAAAACATGGTACACAGCAGAAAGAAAAGATGATGCCATGTAGTAATGACATAGTTTCAGTCCTTGGATCCAGCCCCGTGGCTCTAACTGGAGATTCCTCATTGAGTCCTGGTTTATGCCAGGCACAACTAAAGACCTCAGAGATTCATCACTGCATGAGACAAATACATCTTGTTCTCGTGGGATCCACATTTCAATTATAAGAGCCATACATTTCTAGTCTAGGTTAAGTTTTCATCCCTCATGTTCTCTATTGATTATGAAGGTCTAGGATTTTCTGTTGTAATTTATAAAATGGGCCAAAAATCTATTTTGTTGAGGTATGGTGAAGATAATGTATATGCAGTCTTTGGCATATAGTAGGTGCTAAATAAATTGTATAAAAATGGATAGTAGTCATTGTTTTTGGCCACCCTGCATCGAAATCCCCATCCTTCGTTTGAGGAATCTCCCACCTGATGAGTCAGAACCCATTTCAAAGACTCACAATGCCAGCCCCTGTGCAGTTAGGCATGGGTACCTAGAGGAAACATCACAACTTGCATGCTTGGCACAGACTTAAACTCTGAAACACTCTGAAACACTTCAGTTAAGCCCTGAAGGGCTAACCACACAGTTCTCTTTCTGGAGGGAGAGGTGCTAGTGGGGACAATGCACACGGCAATAAAGTCCGCAGAGCTAGCAGCTCTCCCTGGGCCACCCAAAGCCCTGCCTCAGAGGTTCAAGCAGTGTGACCGGCAGGCTGTGGCAGTGGAGTCTGTGTGCCCTCCACAGACCATCCCTGAGAAGGGAATGCTGGGTGTGCAAGTTCAGACATTGTTCTTTGGACTTCATAGGGAATATGGAAACCACCCAATATCCAATAAGTACGTCATTTTATGCTTAAATTAGCCAGAGTCCATTTCTCCTTCTGTAATTCAGACGTGATACTGGAATTACGAAATATAATTTCAGTGATGACGATGGTGATGGTAAGGCCTGTGTCAATCACTCCGTTTGTAATGTGGAGGATAGGAGAGGGGTGAGATAGGCAGCTATGGGGAGGAGGCTGATCATATATTCCAAGAGTGAGGTGGGATCGTAAGAGATGGTCAGGATGATATGGGCTGATGATAGGTGTCCAGCCATGTAGATGGGCAGAAAGAACATATTTAAGGGCGATACTGTAGATGAGGATGATATGACAGTTCCTTCAATCATCAGATCATTCACAATACAAAAATGTCTAGAATTCTTGGGCTTAGATGCTAATGTTATTTATCCAACTGGAGATATTCAGAATGCAGGGAGTACAGTTCAGTTGCATATTATTGAAACTGGGTCAAAGAATAGCTAGGGGTAAAATTCAAGCTTGGATTCCCTCATCTTCTGGGTGACTCAGCGTTCTCCACTTTTGTCCTTTCAAGTTGGCGACCAGACATGTTTCCAGAAGTCCCATATACTGATGACATCCAAGTATTTTGGAAATGATCAGTATGTAAGAAAAGTGCTCATGAATAAATAATGGCCTCTACTCATCACTGTTTCCTTTGGTGCTTTCTCAATGTCCCAGATGCTGTAAGGCTAGCCTGATGAGCCTCTTGTGACCAAGGGGGTACTGTAGTTCAGAGAAGATAATCACTTTACATTGAGATGTGTAATTTTCCCCTTAAATTCATTAAAAGTTTCTGAAACAAATAAATAAAACATAATTGATACAGATCCAGTGTCCTTTACATCCATACATCATTAAGAAGTTGTAATTGCTTCCCAGCCCCCAGGAAGCTCTCATCTCCAAGAATAAAGTGTTGGTGTGCGACTCCCTGACAATTGTTATTATTCTGAGGAATTAATTTACTCTAATTAGTTTTAAGCCCATTAACAGAAATAGAAAGCTGAGCAAGGAAAGGGACATCTGAAAAAAAGCATTTTCCTCAGCCAGTTATAAGAAATTTTCATCTGCTTAACAATGTGTTCACTGAAAATCAAACCTTATTAAAAACCAAACAAAACATAAATCAGGATGTAACTATATGATTCCTAAAAGGCACATTAGGTTTTATTCTACTTTCTGAAAGTAGGAAATCAACTATAATTTTTCTTTTCCAAAGTCTCCAAATTGAGTTCTAAGGGACTCCAAAATCAGAGAAATGACTGAAATTGAGGTCCACAAAAGGCTGGTTTTACTTAGGCAGAATCAGTATCTGCTTTGGATGATTCGAGAAATTTCGGGAAAGTTCTATTCTCTCAGGAAGTAGCTTTCTTACTCTGACTAACATAAGCTACAATTCTATCATCATAAGAAATAAAGTGATATTACTGAGTTCCTTTCTTCAAGTCTCCTTTAAATGGTCCATTCACCCAGGAGGGGCAACTCATGACTCTAGTTCTCATTGAAGGGCTTGCCCCTCTGGGAGCTGAGCCTTGAAGTGGTGACTTTGAAGGTGAAGGCTGGTCCACTGGGATACAGGTGTCTTTGGAAGATACAGGGCCTGTATGGCCATTAAGGTAAACTGACCACAAATGGTGGAGGTCTGGGATTGAGACTTGGCTTTGTAGGCAATAGGGAGACTTTGAGTTTTTGAAGAGAGGAATAACAAAATCAGCCTGGTGGCATTTGGTGGAGAGTGAAGAATGAATCTGAAAAGAGACTGAAGGATGTAAGACACGTTAGGAGATCCAAGTAAGAAGGACAGGAGATCAGAAAGCAGGGCAGTGCAAGCAGCTAGGAAGAGATGGAGTTTGGAAATGTTTCTGGGGATAGAGTGGATCAGATTTACTGAGGGACGGGGGATTGTTTCAGAGATGCCAAGGCTTTGTCCTTAGGTAACTAGGACAGTGTGGCCAGCAAGCAGGATAGGGAAGGCACAAAACCAAGCAAGTTCCCGGCATCTGAGACCATGGATTTGGTTTAGTCAAAACAACTAACACTGGTTTTAAGAGACATAGACTTTTTTGGGAAAACAACTGACACTGATTTTAAAAGAGATGGACTTTTTGGGAAAAATAATTTCTTCTAAAGCAGATACTGGTTAAACTCATACGCTTTTCGAGCCAGGCAGAAAATACATAAATGAAGCTGACTAGAATTTGGAGCTATTGAACTTGGAGTACATGCCCCATATAAAGGGGCAGCTACAACCCAGCTCTTGTGTATTGCTGTTGGGTGAGATTAGGGCCAGGATGGCCAAATCATACAATTCCTTAAGAGACGCCAGAAAGCAGAAATGTTACATCAAGTTGCCTGATTCTTTTTTAAAAAATATTTTTTTAATGTTCATTTTTGAGAGACAGAGAGAGAGACAGAGTGCAAGTAGGGGAAGGAGACAGAAGGAGACACAGATTCCAAAGCAGGCTCTAGGCTCTGAGTTGTCAGCACAGAGTCTGACACAGGGCTTGAACTCACAGACCACAAGATTATGACCTGAGCTGAAGTCGGATACTTAACTGACTGAGCCACCCCGGTGCCCCAAGTTGCCTGATTCTTAAATGTTGGCAACTAATTCAGTTAAATTCTTTTTCTTGAAACTCTAAGGGAGCCAGGCAAGTGTGCAAAGCAGCCTCAGGGACATAAGGTTGAGATTCAGTGAACTAACCTGAATTATTATGAAGTAGTGCAGAAGGGGAAGAGGCAGGTCACCGGAGAAGTATTTTCCGAGAGGTCGTAATTTGGCTCGCCCAGTGCTGGATACTGTGGGAGATACAGTCCATGGCTGTTGCCCCCAAGAAACTGACAGCTCAGCTGGGATGCCACGCTGATAAAACAGCCCAAGAAAAATGCAGTACATTGTGAGATTAAGGGCTACGGATAATAAAGTTTCAAGAAAGAGAGAAATCAGCACTAGACTAAGAAATTAAGGGAGATAATACAAAAGCCCGGGGTCTCAAACAGGCGAGAGAGAGCTATGGAGAGGAAGCACAGGATGCATAAAAAGCTAGAGAATTTTCTCCAAAGTTCATTTCCAAGTCAATAGCTGCAATTCAACAGGTTTTGTAATTTCTCCAGGGAGGCAAGCATGAAGTTTCTGAGAGCAGGTGGAAAGAGCAAATTAAAAGTGGAACCTGGCTCCACACTAATGATTACTACCAGACCCGTGTGGGATAGTTACTTTACAATGTTTTTTGGTAGGTTTTTCCTGTTCCAGCTGCTGGGCCTTTGGCATCTGGTTTAAGAATTAGAAATAAATAAGATCTTGACTGCATACATTGGGAGATGACATGTTTCTCTAAAACTGTGACACAGTCTCTGAAGCTGGAGCATCTTATCCTGTGTGGGCTTATTTGGGATTGCCCGAGGAGTGAGAAAAGAGGTTAGCAGAGATTCCTAAAACAGGGAAGGGAGGTACTAAGTGGCTGCAGGGGCAGGCGTTTGTCCTGTTCTTTATATCTGGGCTTTGGGGACACAGCAGAATGTCAAATAGAGTTTTCCCTGGTAATACACTCTGTATTTGCTTCTTGACTTCCTGTTTTTCTCTTTCTTTTCTTTGCTATTTTTTTTTTTTTTTTTCAGAATCTCTGACATTAACAATGAGAAGAGATTCATTTGCTGGGGGGGGGGGTTGGAAAGAAAATAGTGTCTTTGTCCTGAGTTGGTATCAATCATTTTATTTAAATGAGCTTTTTACTGATAGGAGAATCAATTTGTGAACCACGTTTGATTACCTTGGTTCAATTACTGCAGAAGCTGTTTCTAGGCTCAGGTGAAGAGAACTGAGGATATACGTTTGCATTTTCCCCTCTGCAAGGGAGGATATGAGAATGTAACAACTTCACAGAAAACAGCATGACATTTATTTGCCTGTTCAGCTTTGGGGTTGAATGGCTCTCTGGAAGGAAGCATTTTCAGAACTAAGATGCACTGTTTTCCATAAATAGGTAGAGATTTGCATCTCCTGCCTTTCCAACCTAGTTCCATTATGTTTGGTGGAGAAATCAAACCTATTTCTTTCACAACAGCATAGGTTCCCTACACTTAGTAGTTTTGAGATTACTGGGCTCTTATTTTTGAAAACAGAGTGAGAGGAGATGGATCAAGGGAAGGAGGGTGACAGTGGAAAACTCCACGGGGCGCCATTCCTTCCAGGTTTCTCTGGGACTCTCCATTGCATGTTGAGTCCTGTGGTAGATTGAACCCATGGTTCTCATATGAGTCCTGAGAGCTAAAATAATATCCTTCCCAAAAGATACTGTCTTCTCCATTAGAGTGGGGACTATTTTGCTTATACAGCCAATGGATACTTGAGAGATGAGTAGAAGTCTCATTTCAGAGAAGCTTAAAATACTAATGACTTTTAATTACTTTCTGGTTAACTTTGAAAGGTCAGATTTTAACCAGTCTTTGTGGATTAGGCTAATTTTTTCTCTTTGGTTTCCTCTTTTAAAGAATTTTGTTTCTTCTTTCAATGATGAAGTGAGCAGGCATTTGAGCAATCACAGGATTATTCCTTTGGGTTAACACAAACAGTTCATGTCATAAAATTCACTAGATGGTGCAATTATGCGCATGTCTTGAGTTACAAACAACAGATGAAAGCCATCCCCTTACCCTTACCCAGGAGGGAAAAATTTTCTTCTTCCTTTATCGTAGGCCTTTAGTAATCTGAGTCTTCTTTAGCACATAAAAATCCCTTTCAGAAACTTCCTCTTGACTTTGTCTCCCCCAGCTCCATTGTATATAATCAGTCACGCTTCATGACCCCAGTATAGCTCTTTCTGCCCGTGAGTCCTGTCCCCTTACTTTAATAAAATCATCTTTTTGCACCAAAGACGTCTCAAGAATTCCTTCTTGTCCATCATCTCTGGACCAGCCATCTCTCCAAAACCCCATCAGCAACCTTCATGAGATGACATATGACTTGAGTCTTAAAGGTACAATCTTGAAGAGAAATACTGTGCCAAGGACCACCTATAGTTATCATTCATCGAATGTGGTCTCTGGGCCAAACTTTGTCTCTTACACACATCCATTCACAGTACTCTGAAAACAATATGATAAGAGAAGTGACCTTAAGTCTGTTTTTTTTTTTAATTTTTTTAATGTTTTATTTATTTCTAGGAGAGAGAGAGACAGCTTGAGCAGGGGAGGGTCAGAGAGAGAGGGAGTGACAGACTCTGAAACAGGCTCCAGGCTCTGAGCTAGCTGGCAGTCAGCTCACAGCCCGACGCGGGGCTCGAACCCACGAACCGTGAGATCATGACCTAAGTGAAAGTCGGACGCTTAACTGACTAAGCCACCCAGGCGCCCCCTTAAGTCTGTTTTATAGATGAAAAACCTACAGCTTAGAGAAGCTGTTTACCCAGGGTAGTATTACTAATGTCTGAGAGAGATAGGATTCAAATCTAAGAACTGATTCTAAAACTCAGCTGCTTATCCATTGTAATATACTGCCTCTGGCTCACAAGACAAAAATGACTATGATTATTTAAATAAATAAATAAAAATAAAACAGAAAATAAAATTCTCATAGAATCCCTTTCAAGGAAACTATGTGTACCTATTTGGCAGAGAGTAAGCAAGAATGCAGGAAATTTAAGTGAAAGTATTAGGAAGTCATTGACCATTGTAAGTTAATAAGAAACTATGCAATGCAAGGCTGGAAGATAAAATTTGGTAGTAAGAAGAATAGAATGATTGGATGAGTACAGTGTATAAGGTATGTCCTGATAGGTGACAAGTTGTGAATAGTTTTATTTTTGTAGGTTCAACTCTATTCCTCTCTCCCCGTTACTCACTCAGGGCCAGCTGCATTAGCGCTCTTTTCTCTCTCTCAAAATCCCAAATTTGTTCCCACTTGGAGGCCTCTGCAGTCACTCTTCCCTCCATCTAGAATGTTCTCTCTCTAGATCTTTTCTTTTTTATCACCTCATGGGTCAGCTTAAGGGTTATCTTCTCAAAGAAGTCTTCTCTGACCTCCTGACCCAAAGAGCTTGGTCACTCTTTATCAGATTACCCGGCTTTAACACTTAGTGCACTCTGAGATGTCTTATTTGGTTACAAGTTTGCATAATGACTGCCTCCCTCTACTAAGTTGTAAGTTCTTGGAGGATGAGGATTTTATTTTGCTCACTGCCATGCTCCCACCTCTTAAAATCATGCAGAGTCCACATATTTGTTGAATGAATGCATCTGATGCTTAAAATAACTGTGAGGTAGAATAGGCATTTGTTTTATAACCTTCACTTTATGGGAAATAAAATGTGGCTCTTTATGTAATATAACAGGTTTAAAGTCAACTAATAAAAATAAAGGGAAAGGGCAGGAATTGAACCCAAGTCTCCTATCCCCATTGCATGCTCCTGTCAGCTATTTCAGAAGAAGACTAGCTGCTTTCCTTCCTGGTGAGTGTCACATTTGGCTACAGGAGTCCCTTAGATTGAAATCTATTTTGGTAATGACTAGGGTTGTCCTTCCTCCATGCACTACTCAGTGCAACTCATTTATTCATATTCTCCTAATTATCAGGAAGATTTCCCTAAGATACAGGTGATTGGGTAGAAAGTGGATGGAGGGAAGGCTGTACACCTGGAGGTTGGGTCATGGCTATGACTCTTGCTATATGACCTTGGGTCCATCTCATCTTCTATCTGGACTTGTTAAGTGAAGGAGATGAGCTCAGTGATCTATGAGCGAGTGTCGGTGTGTGTATGTGTGTGAGGTTATTAGGAAGATATCAGAAAGTAATGGTACAGTTTTCTGTTTTTTTCAAGCTTGAAGATAAAGTACTTAGGGCACCTCGAGTTGATTTTATTTGTTCCAAGTGCACTGCTCATTAAGTCCTTATGCTCAAACATCCCTGCTCAGGGTGTTAGTATTGTTTGTTTTCTTACTCACAAGCAACAACAAGTAATTTTAGCTACATTAAGTGAAAGGAATCTTTTGGAAGGTTTACAGGGGGCCTCTACAGAATCCAAAAGACACTGCAGGGTCAGACCTGAGGAGGAACAAAGTGAGTTGGGGAGAGCTTACAAAGGGTAAGCAGGCAATAGTTCTGTCACCGGAAAAGCTGAGTCAGCACCGTCCTGTGGCTACAGCCAGTTTGTAATGAGAGCCTCCAACCCACCTCTCTCCTCCTCAATCACTTATACCAGGGTCAGCATCCTGGTGAGAGTGCCTGAGGCAGTCACAGCTGAGTAAGGAAAATGAATCCATGCTAGTTATTTTATTTTTTTTAATAATTTTTTAAAGTTTATTAATTTTGGAGCTCTTGGGTGGCTCAGTCAGTTAAGCACTGGACCTTGGTTCAGTCATGATCTCACGACTTGTGAGCTCAAGCGCCATGTTGGGCTTTGTGCTAATAGCTCAGAGCCTGGAGCCTGCTTTGAATTATGTGTCTCCCTCTCTCTCTCTCTGCCCCTCCCCCACTCATGCTCGCGTGCGCGCGCGCTCTCTCTCTCTCTCTCTCAAAAATAAATACTGAAAAATATTTTTAAATACCAGAAAAAGTTTATTTATTTTGAGGAACACAGAGAAAGCCTGAGGGGCAGATTTCCAAGCAGGCTCTGAAAGGTCCGTGCAGAGCCCAATGTGGGGCTCAAACTCACACAACTGTGAGATCATGTTCTGAGCTGAAATCCAGAGGTGGACGCCTAACTGATTGAGCCATCCAGGCACCACTGTGCCAGTTATTTTAACAGAGAGGCTTTAATTTGGGGAAGCTGGAGGATGTACAGTAGTGAAAATGAACACAACACAGTACCTGTAGGAAGAAGCTGGTCTGCCTATGACCAGGGAATGAGAAAAAGTTGGTGTCATCAGACTAGAAGCTTGGAGCAGAAGCATGGAGAAGTAAAGGCCCAGGCCTTGGAGGGGAGGACCTTAGCCAGCTGTCATCTAAACTTAGTGGAAGATCCTCACAGGGCTGGGGAGTGAGCCCGGAAGATCAGGAGCTGCCCAGCTGGTACCTCAGAGAAAGTGAGAGGAGGTGGTTCTGGGAGTGTGAAAAGAAGCTGGAGAGGACCCAGGTGATGCTGGTACATACGGCCACGAGGCTGAAGGGAAAGGAAGCATACGAAGAGGAGAAAGTTGCTTTTCCCTTCCTCCTGCCCTTCAGTTTCCTTGTTCAGAGCACCAATCAGGAAGCCACCTGACCAGTGGAGAAGTACAGTCTCCAGAGTCCCAGGTCTGGTACTACAAAGCGGGCTAAACAAGGGAGTTTGGAGCTGAGTTAGTGGGCTCAGAACCTGCAGTGATTGTATTGCAGTGGCTGAACCTAGGTCAAGTGCTCACCCTCTGGCTTGCTGGGGCAGGGATAGGGAGGATTGACCTTTTTCTTCAGTCATTGAAAATGGGTTCCCGGAATTGTTTTCCCAATAGTACACCCATGGGGAAGAAGCAATTCTCCGCGTGGAAATACAGGCAATACTAGACAGAATGAATGGATGCTGGGGAAGAAAAATGCCTAATATCTACTGTGGCCTTTTAGGAAGAGAAGTCTTGGTGGAGCACTGATGAATGTTGGTATCATTTTCCTTTCTGTATAAATATATGGAATTGACCCTTCTTGTCCTTTTACAGCATTAAAGCTGGTTATTTATGTCAGGCCACAAATTGCACATACCTTGTTTAGATGGGGATTATAAATCCCCTACATTGAACTTTAATTGGGCCCAGATAAAGAAAAAAGTTTGGGGTTATTTTCTCCCATGGTTTGGAGATTTATATAAGGTACTTAGAACCTGTTTATCTTGACAGAGAGATAGTGGTTTAAATGGATTTTCATGCTTGTGGCTTGGAAACACAAAGCCCTATGTGGCTCATTGTTTGTTTTGCAAATCCTTATCACATCCAAATTATTGTTTGTGGAAGGAGGGAAGAAAACAGCCTCTAGCAGTCTCCCCCTTCTCTCTATTTTATGCCTAAAGGAGATAGAAACAAACATGTAATAGATCTACATTTGGAGGAATTCAATGCATGTAATTAGTGCACCGGCAGCTTTGAATTTCTTGAAATTAAGAACATTGATTCTTCCCTGAAATGTAAGTTCCTTGCAGATACTTTATTCCTTTTATTCTCATTTTTCTAAAACAACTTGATCCTATTTTCCAAGGGTTTTTCATTTATGTTTTGTGCCACTTGACTCAGAAGACTTGGATGGGCAGTTCCTTAAAATTAAAAGCCCTCATGGATTTCTTCAAGGGTGGTTACAAAGAATTATCGACCGGCTAAACTAGAGCAGCCAAAAGGAAGGGCGGTTGTCAATCTTGCATATAAATTTGTTACTTGAAAAGTGCTGGGAAATAAGTTAAAATTGTCAACAGGCTACTTAAAAACATAAATATTTATATCAATTAAGTGAAATTCTTTTCCCCTTCAGAAATAATTTGTTAGTATTACAAAATGTCTATATGCATATCCACACATTACAGACATATATGCAAAATACAACTACGAGGTACATATTAGTCTGAAATTAGATTTTTTCAGATGATAGTATGTCAGAGGTATTTTCTAGGTCATCACATATGGACTGCCCTCTATTTTACACAGCACAATTTTCATAATTTAAATTCATCCCGTTGGTGGACATTAAGGTTGTATTCTTATTTTTCCACTACCAGAAACAAGGCCACTGTGAAAATCCTTCCACGTCTGCCTTTACATATTTGTGTAAGTTTCTGTTATTTGGATATGGGATCACTGGCTGGTTGCAAAGCACTCTAGTTCCAAATCCTGGCTTGCATTTAGTTGTCAATTTATTCTCATTTAATTTGTGATAGTTCTTCAGACTATTGTAACGGCATTGACCCTTTTGAAACTACAGAAGACCAGTGACTGATTTCTTTTTGCCTTGCTTTTATTTCTGACCGTATTTTATTTTGAGAAGGTACTCAAAGAGGCTATCTGGGCCATGACGTTCGGGAAATGAGGTTCAACCCCAGGTGCACATGAGAATCACTTGAAGATACTTAAGAAAACATTACCTTTTCCTGGGCTCCATTCCTTGAGCCTGATTTTATTGTTCTCAGGTGAGGCTTGTGTACCTGTAAATTTTAACATCGCCCTAGTGATTCCATTGGGCACCCAGGGCTGGGAACTGCTGGATTACATACAGATAAGAGCACCTTCATAATATGTGAGTCCCAGAGCAGAATGGAAATGACAGATCCAGAGTTCAAAAATTATTAAGATGACAATATCAAATTGTTTAGCCGAGTGTGGGGTTCTAAGCATGGTGCCCCATGTGACTGTCTAGCATGTACGCCTGTGTAGCCAGACCTTGGTTGCCATATTTTGTAGAAGCAAGAAAGCCATGTAAATCAAAGGTTTGAGGGAATGATGCCATGAGAAAGATAACAGAGACATGAAGAAGGATCTGTGTGCTCCCTTGAATTCCCAACTCTCTTGCATTTAGATGAGGCCGCGTCACCAGCCCTGGACATTGGGCAATGTCTGAAGCCTCAGTCTAGATGAAAGTGGCACAAGATGGTGTTCCTTGTATCGATGAGGATCCCTGAGTGATTGTGGGAAGCAGAATTCCCTGGTAACTCCATGTACCATGAACAAGAAATAAATCTTGGTTACACTAAGTCCCTGGAGTTTGTTACAACTTCACACTCCAACCTTTTCTGAGAAGCATAGAAAGGTACAAATCCAATGCCATAGGATCTCAGAGGAGTGAGAGCTGATTTCTTGCTGGAGGTATCAGACAAAGTTTCATGGAGGGTGATATATATGAAATGGGATGGATACGATTTGCAGATGTAGAGTTGGGAAGACAAAGATTGTACTACTTAACTACTGTTACATGAAAAACCACCCCCAAACTTAGTAGCTGCTATCTGTTATTTCTCATAGGACAATGGGCCAGCTATGTGGTTCTGCTCTTGTGGACTGGACTCTGCTAATGCATGCTGGGGTGTCCCAGGCATCAGCGAACAACTGCTGAGGTAGCTGGAGGATGGCTGGTTTAGGTTGGCTTTATTCGTGCATCTGGAGATTGGCTGGCTCTTAAGTGTTCTGCTTTGGCTCTCCATCAACATAGTCTTTTGTGCCCCAGTGGCCCCACCCAGGCTTGCATATGTGATACATAAACGGTGGCAGGATCCCATCTTTTTTTTTTTTTTTTTTAACAATTTCCTTAAATATATTCTGCTATCAGGGCAAGGCATCCTCCTCTATAAAACATCATCATCTTCCCACTACTCCGAAGAAATGCAATAAAGAACTTTACAGTGAAGGGTTCCATGAGTCTATAGTGATAGAGGTGTCCCCTAGAGCCCACACCTCTGCAGGCTCGCCTGTAGTCTGTTCCTGAACGTGACTTGCTGGCATTTCCAAGCTGCTTCATGGGGTGAAGCCCAGCAGAGAGCGAGGCCAAAGAGTACAACAGAAGAAGTGGTCAAAGCCAAGGTCAAAGCACGAGGACCCTCTTCTTCCAAGGACTAGAGAGCACTGAAGCGTGGCTTCGGGCCACAAGTTCTTCAGTGGTGCCTGGTCGCCCGTGTGTCATCTTACATGCCCGTCACATAGGGAAGCTCAGTAGGGCGCTCTCCTTAGCAGTACTTGGCTATGGGGGCCTTAGAGGTGTTCTCATGCTCTCGGATGAGGTTCTGCACTTGGCTCAATGTGATCTTCGATAGCCACAAAGAAGTTCTGGAATGCCACGACTGCTCGGTTGAGGAAGCACTCCAGGAGAAGTTGCTTGCTGGGCTGCAATACTGGTAAGCGTCACAGTAGCAGCCATTGGGCAGGCAGCCATTGCAGCAGTTCTGCTTCGTGCTGGGGACATTGCAGCCATTCACCAGCAAGTCCTTCCTTTCACAGATGTATCCTAGTTCGTCTGTGATGAGGTGCTTTGCTTCCCTTGAATGGAGTCCCTGCAACCCCATTCTATTTGTCAGTGGAAGTCACAAAGTCAGCTTAGATTGCAAGCCTGGGAAAAAAGTCTCCACTTAAATATTTTTTAATTAAAAAATATTTTTTAGTGTTTATTTTTGAGAGAGAGAGAGTGAGAGAGAGAGCGAGCGCAAGTGAGAGTAGGGGCAGAGAGAGAGAGGAAGACACAGAATCCAAAGCAGGCTCCAGGCTGTCAGCACAGAGTCCAATGAGGGGCTCAAACTCACAAACAGCTAGGTCATGACCTGAGCCAAAGTCAGATGCTTAACTGACTGAGCCACCCAGGCACCCATAGTCTCTACTTCTTGATCTCCTTTTTCTGGTCTTTGGAAGATGTTCAATATCTGTGGAATGAATGTATGAAAAGTGGACTGGATTGCCTGGATAACAGTTCTTTGGAGCCTAGTCCTCTGACTTCTTAATACCCTCTCTGTAGCCCATCTCATCCTATACTCCCAACTGTGGGTCTCCAGCCCAAGTCTCTTTGATGAAGTTTCTCCTGTAATACTAATGGTCTACTTCATATCTCAGTTAACTCTAATATGAGCAGCTTGTATTTAGTGTGTGCAAATCTGTTCTCTTTATATTCCTTTCCCCTAAATATTCTTCTTGCCCAGTTTTTCCCATTTCAGTGATGGGGAGCCCTGCTGTTCCAGTTGCTCAGGCCATAAACCTCGGAGTCATCTTGGTGTCTAGAATACAATTACCTCTCACCCTCTCTCCCACTGTTATTGGGTCCGTGTCACCATAATGTGTCTGCCTTGATTATTGCAACAGCCTTTCCTGTTGTGTTCCTGCTTCTGTTGTGACCTCTATAGTCAATCATTTGACACAGTTGCAGAGTGTTCTTTAAAATGTGTAAATCATATGTCAATCCCCTGAGGAAGACTTTCCCAGAATTCCTCATCTCCCTGAAAGTGAAAGTCTTTAAAAAAATTTTTTAAGTGTATTTATTTATTTTGAGAGAGAGGAGAGAGAGAGAGCGAGCGAGTGAGCGCAAGTGGAGGAGGGGCAGAGAGAGAGAAGGAAAACAATCCCAGGCAGGCTCTGCACTGCCAGTGTAGTGCCTGGTGTGGGGCTTCATCCCATGAAAACTTAAGATCATGATTTGAGCGGAAACCAAGAATTAGATGCTTAACCGACTGAGCCACTCAGGTGCCTCAAAGCCTGTCTTTACAAGGGTTGACAAAGCACTAGAGGAACTGATCTTCTGTTACCACTTGGCCTCATTTTCTACTACTCTCCTGCTCATGTTCCCTGTGCTACATGCAGGCCTCCTCACTGCTCCTAGAACACACACACACACACACACACACACACACACACACACAAAACCTGCCTCAAGGCCTTTAGTTTTGCGCTTTGGTCTGGCCCGATAACTGCCCTTTGTCATAATATCTGCATGCCTCACTCTTAATTTCTTCACTGTGTGTCATCTTCTTTCCGATGAGGATTTTCTAGACTGTATACTTAAATAGCCTTACCCAGAATGCTGTCTACCCTCCACTCTGTACTTTTATTTCTTCATAGTCCTTCCAAATTTTGACCAGTTCCATATTTGTCTGGTTGGTTATCATTTGATTCTTCTCACTGGAACATAAATTCTAGGTAGACTGGGACTTTTTTTTTTTTTTTTTTGTTACCTTATCTTCAGAGCCTAGAGATCTTAGACATATTTTCTAAATCATTGTATGAATAGTGTTTGAGATTCTTACAGTGGGTGACAGATTGGATGAGATAATCTTTAAGATGAGTGCAAAAAATGTCTATGATGCCACTGGGAGTTGAAATAGAACTGTTCTAGAGTTCTTTTTGAGATCCACTGGCATCTAGCAGCAGTACTGTCCCCTCCAATCTGTTCTCTTCACTAGTGCCTGCATCTGATGATTTTTTGATAGAAAATCTTCTCCTGCTTAACTCTTTCTCCTCCTTCATATCTAACCTCAGTGGTCATCTTGAATTTTCTGCCCACATTCTCCTTACATTCGCTATTTCATTATAGCATTGTGATAATTGTGATAATGACAAAAAGTTGTACATTTTGGTGAGATTGTTTTTACAGATTTCTCCCCAAGGAGGCTGGAAGCTCTATGAGTCTAACTGGTTTTGTTCATCAGTTCATCAGGGTATCCCCAGAGTCTAGAACAGGGCCTGGTTCATAGCAGGCACTGAATGGCTTCTTGTGACTGAATATGAGATTGAATGAATGAATCCATCTCATTCAGATTGTAGTGTTCTCTGATCACTGATGCTGCATCTCCTACCCCCAATTAATTCTAAGGAGGATATTTAAAAATGGATCCCATCTTTGAACCCTTTACTTGATCACCATGTCAAAAAAAAAAATATATTGAGGCTGGGATAAAGGGTTGAGAGTGGAGAGGAATCTTAAATCTGATTAACAAAAGGACTGTGTCACAGGGGCTTTTTGATAACACATTATATTAGAGGTTTAAAACTCACAGCTGGCCATTCAGGGTACTATTGGTGCCCCTCCCTGCTGACTCTTCGTGAGGCTGTCACAAAGCAAGACTTAGGGCTTTTCTTGCAAGACAGTGTTGCATAGAAGCTCTGATCTTGGCAAACCTTTCCTGGGAGGCAGTGTCATCTGTTAACACCCCCGGAGCAATTAGATTTATTTAACGAAAACTGAGTGGTGTTTGTAAAATAACTTGAAAGAGTCCCTGGGGTACATTAAAACTGATTTCAAAGTAGGTCAATATGGTTCTGTACCTAACCCAATTGTGATGCATAGACAAGCAAATTCAGTTACTCAGTGATTTGACATAGGAAAAAAAAAAAAAAAGCTTCAGCAGTAGGTAAACTACATGTCTTTGGAAACCTCCAGGTATGAGATCCTACCACAGCATCTTAGAATCCTGGAGCCCTAGGGGGGAAGAAATTGACCTTCTTCTCTCCCAGTCTTCTCTTTCTGCATCTTCTTTCTGTCCCATGTAGTATGGTGGCCCGGGAGCCCTGAAGTCAACAGATCTGAGTTCAAATACTGACTTTCCCACTTCCCAGCTGTGTGATCTTGGGCAAGCGATTTTACCTCTCTGAGTCCTTATTTCCTCACCTGTAAGAGAACAATCTCAGATCGAAGGCCATGTAGAATTTTGTGAGAATTGAACAAAGGGTGCAGATAGATGGCTTAGCTTACACCTGATGTGTAGAAAATGCACCCTAAATGCTGATGATTGCCCTTACTTGGAATGTTCCCTCTGTGTTACACATGAGAAAGAAATGAATAACCATGATCCTTCCTCAAAGTCAGGCTTTCCTGGGGGCGGGGGGGGGGTGCTTCCAGGAGTCAGATTCCAAGTCTGCAGCTCCTTAGGCATTCGATTCATGTTAGAGCGCTTGCCATTTAATATGTGGCTGCAAGTCGTTTTTACTCAGAGAACACTCCTCTTGGCTCCCTGTCTTTTCCTCACTGAAATGAAAATTTAATGTCTGAAGGAAATGTCAGTTATTTCTATATTGATCTTGAGGGACAACTTATTTCTGTTTCAGAGAGCATAGATGTTTGGGCTGGACATCACTGAGAAACGTGAGGACAGAGCAGCAACCCTGCAGGCGAACCACAGGATGGCTGTAAAAATGGATTTTGTTTCTTTCCTCTCATCTGCCAGCTCTCCTGGTTGGACAGAAGACTTTTCTTTTCCCAGTGGGATGTTGAGGGAAAACAATCAGCGCACTGAATGCAGAGAAGGAAGAAAGGAGGAGGGGCTGGGACTTGCTTTGAGCTCTAGGTAAAATAATAATGAGGAGGGTGATGATCAAGCTCTCAGGTGTCTGGAGTGTCTGTGTCTGGTCTCCAAGGGAGAGCTGGGCAGAGGCTGGAAGGTAGTGTTTGCTTCTTAAACTTTTGCTGAATTATTGCTGCAAACGTCTCAGGCATAGTAGGAGAACTAGCCTGTGGCTTGCTATCAGAGATGAGGATTCATCATGTGCTCGATCTTTCATTCATTAATTCAGCAAATATCCATTCAAGACCTACTACACTCCCACCACTTTTCTAGACACTTGAAATGACCATAAATAAGGAGACAGACAAGTTTCCTGCTTTCACAAGGCAGGAAGCAGGAGAAGCAGGGTACTGCGGATTCTGAGGGGTTCTATTCCAAAGGTATGCTGGATGATGGGACACGTTTTCAAGAGGGGCGAAGGGCTACCTTTCGCCATGTCGGTCATGGAAGTATATCCTCTTTGGCTCCATGGATAGAAGCCGATCAAATGTAAGCCAAGATTCTGTAGGAATCATGTTAGAAAACATGTCTCACAAAAAGTTGAATTTCATGTAGCCAGAGATTTTGAATTGTGGAAATTTCCTTCTCTATTTAAACAGTCAAGTCCTTCAGCCTGTTCTCCACTTATCTCTCCAGCCTGTTGTCCAGCTGTGGAGGAGGGAATATGGATGCATTTTTGATGCTTAACCCTCATGTCCTAAAAAAAGAAATGCCAGGGAGCTTAAGACAGGTATTAAGAGGCTAAATTCTCCAGGTTAAGAATAAAGAAGTTATGTTTCTCCTTCATTTTCTTGGAGCATTTATTTTAGAAAACTTGTAATGTTGCAAACACCTGTAACTTGAATTCTTTCTCTGACCTTTGACAGGTAGATCTTTTAAAAATCCCCTTGGCAGTTTTACAGCCCAGGGCGGGCTTTCTCAGGGACCTCAGAGGCACTCCTTTGAAATGTTGACACCAGGGGAGATCACCTCTGATCGCCCAGTTTCTGTGGGGGCCTGACTTCAGTGGGCATCGTGTCCAAATTGCAAATCTACCTCCTGTCATATAGATGTAAGCTGCTTATTCTTCCTTGTGTAAAGGTAATTAGCTAACACAGGCGGTCACCCCAGTTACCAGGTGAATTTAGGATGAGCTTTGTGTGACAAACGATGCAGTTGAGGCCTCTGACTTAGATATAATGGGTTGTAGCTGCTTGCCTGTATAGAAAGGTGGGGTTTCTTTCTGTTTTATCGTAGTGGCTTCCCTGTGCTATGTATCATATCCAGGCTTAATATTCTTTTCTTGCTCTTCCATCTTTGTGGAGACGTTGGAAGATTAGTTTGTTTCTGATTATACTCTTCAACCATAGCAAACATACTTCCATTCTGGTGATTTCCAAATTGGATTGCAATCCCATATTTTAACCAGAGATCTTTTTTTTTTCATTTTTTAAAAATGTTTCATCTATTTCTGAGAGAGAGAGAGAGAGGGAGGAAGCATGAGCAGGGGAGGATCAGAGAGAGAGGGAGACACAGAATCCAAAGCAGGCCCCAGGCTCTGAGCTGGCTGTCAGCACAGAGCCCGATGCGGGGCTTGAACTCACCTGAGCCGAAGTCAGATGCTTAACCGACTGAGCCACCCAGGCTACCCTAACCAGAGATCTTTTGAGGCACCTGGGTGGCTTAGTTGGTTAAGTCTCTGACTCTTGGTTTCAGCTCAGCTCATGATCTCACAATTAGTGAGTTCAAGCCCTACAAAGGGGGCTGCACTGTCAGTGAGAAACCTGCTTGGAATTCTCTCTCTCTCCCTCTTGCTCTGGCCCTCCCTTGCTCGTTCTCTCTCTCTCTCCTTCTCTCTCTCTAAAAAAAAATATATATATATACACACACATGTGTACATATATATGTGTATATATACGTATATATCTATATACACACACACACACACATACATACATACATAAACTGAAAACATTAGCCAGGGAGCTTTTGTGGATTTTGTGGATTTGTGGAAATTTGACATAGAGTGGTTTGTAAGCTTTTTTCTTTTTTAAAAATTGTTGACCTCTTTCTTCAAACGAAATTTTACGAGGAGACTCAATGCATTAACCTGAGAAGAGTGGGTGACCTGAACAGGAGCCGCAGATTCTCAGTTCTGAGTCCTGCCTGCTTTCTGCCCCCTCACTCTGCATCCACTGGTAGATGACCAGGGATGCGGGAGACCTGAGAAGTTCTCCAGAGCATGGCGGGTACATAAACCCACCACATATCTCTCTGCCCTTCATGCCTTCAGCTCGCCTTTGTATTTCCATGTTGCTCCTCTTTCCTTAGCTTTCTCACTTAACCTGGAATGTATTTGATGAAAACTACAACCTTTGTGCTGCTTGCCAGGTTGTGAATGCCTTCCATTTTGCATCATAGGCCTCAACACCAGCCTTGTGCAATAGGTTTTACCATCATTTCCATTTTACACACGAGGGACCAGAGGTAGAGAGAAGCAGAGTGAAATGCACATTATCTTGCCCACATCTTGCTTCCTGTAGTCTCTATCCTGTATTGTAAACGTGAGTCCATTTGCCTGCTTGTCCTAGTACATGGTGCTTCTTGAGGGCAGGGACACATTTCCTTACGTCCAGTTTGTCTGGCATGGTGCTGGATGTGTCGTAAATGCTTATAGAATAAAAAAAATGTGTGCCCAGTGTCACGTGGCAGGAGAAAAGGCAAAGCTGAGAAGCAGATCCCTACCTGTTTGGTCCTAGAGTCTCTGTACTTGTTCTGTCCTTTTAAGGGGCAGCTCTGCATCTGGTGCCGGAGCTGATGGAGGTGCTGGGAGTGTAGGAAATGGGAAATAAGCTGTCTCTCTTGCATAAGCTAAAGCTGGTGCACCATGCACTCTCACTGTTCCACATTTACTCAGTGAATGAGTCCACCACTCAGTAGTGGTAAAGGATGACGTGGAGAAATTTACATTTACTCTATCCTGCCAGGCTTAGGAACCCCTCCAAGTCCTAGGTGTCATAGCTGGTGTGGATTTCCCTTCAAATCAGG
Source organism: Hyaena hyaena (assembly GCF_003009895.1). Lineage (NCBI taxonomy): Eukaryota > Metazoa > Chordata > Mammalia > Carnivora > Hyaenidae > Hyaena > Hyaena hyaena. The sequence continues at coordinate 94,282 of NW_024081217.1, read as the reverse complement.
GTGGCTGCCATCTACAAATGAGACTGTTGGGTTCACACATTTCTGTCAGTGTTAATGCTGTCAGTTTAAAGGACCAACCTTGTTCTGGGAAGAGACGCACTGTCCTAATGAAAAGAACCTAGATCCATTTGGCTGCCCTGGGAGCTAACATTGAGTGTTACGAAGATGTGACCTCTTGAGGAGTTTCTCTTTGGGGTAAGACTGGTTATTGAGTGCAGGTTTGGGGTCTGATGGGCCTCCGGTAGAATCTTTTTTTTTTTTAAGTTTTGTTGTTTTTTTTTAACATTTATTTATTTTTGAGAGACACAGAAAGACAGGGCATGAGTGGGGGAGAAGAGAAACACAGAATCCAGAGCAGGCTCCAGGCTCTGAGCTAGCTGTCAGCACAGCCAGATGTGGGGCTCGAACTCAAACAGTGAGATCATGACCTGAGCTCAAGCCAGACGCTTAACCAACTGAGCCACCTAGGCACCCCGGGCCTGCGGTAGAATCTTGGATCCCCCCACTCATCATTTGAATGACACCGGTAACGTCCCTGACCTTGAAGAGCTTCCGTTCTCCCTTCTGTAAAGCAGGGGTGTTATCACCCACGTCATAGGGTAGTTGAGAGAACATACGATGAGGCATGTGAAGGGCTCAGCTTAGGACATGGTGCATAGCAACCGTGACATGAGGCTTGTTGACACTTGCCCAGGAGTCTTTTTTTTTTAAATTTATTTTTTTTAATAATTTATTTATTTCTAGGAGAGAGAGAGAGAGAGAGAGACAGCCTGAGCAGGAGAGGGTCAGAGAGAGAGGGAGACACAGACTCACAAAGAGGAGAAAGGACGTTTTGTGTCCACCTTAGATGGGTTTGGTACTCCAGTGACTCCTCATGGTGTTTGGACCTTTTGCGGTTTCCTCTCATTTGTAGCCACTTGGGAAAGCTCTGCCTTGGGGGGAAGAACTTTAAAGTAGAAGAGGATGTGTGGGGGTGAGATCCAAATCCTAGCTCTGCCTGTTAATCTGGAATCTCTGTGCTCCAATTCCCCCTTCTGCAAAATGATAACAACCCTACCTCATAGTTGATGGTATCTTCATGGTCCAACATGACCGTGTCAAGTCTTTTGCTCTTAACTCACAAGTCTTAGAAAAGACTTACCTGCAGAAAGCTTGAATCAAACAACTGGTATGTATTCAAGCTGTTGTACCTTCCTCTTACATCCTCATCATCAACTTGGGCACCTGACCTTCAGTATGAACTCACTCATGCCAGACCCTATGCTAAGCCCTGTTCATGCTTTATCTCATATAATCCAATCACAGACCCTATTATAATAGTAGACACTATTACTAATAAAATAATAATATCAGGCATTGTTATTATAATGATTGTACAAATGAAAAACTGAGAGTTAGAGAGGTTAAGCCCAAGGTTACACAGGCAGTGAGGACTGAAATAGTTTCAAACCAAGGTCGGCTTCAAGGCACATCATTTGCTATACCAAGCATTTTAATTTGTTTGCTTGTTTTTCATGATTTTCCTGTGTCCCATTCAAATCAAATCTCAGATGTCTCCTGGCATAAATTCAGTTTTTGCCCTAAATCTAAGTGTATATATTTTAGAGATAAACTGATTCTAAATATTCACAGAAGTACCTGGTCACCTTCATAGTGTGAATTCCAGTATCTCTGCTTAGGGCGAAATGTGGAGAGTCTTGATGAATTTACTCTGGAGACCAGGGGGCATGCAGCTTCTCATCTTTTTCTCACTCATGGGGAGTCTGGATTTGGTAGGGGTACTTGGGAGAAATCCTGTGCATCCTTGGGAAAGCCACTTAAGCACTCTGAGATGCTCCTTGACTCTAGTTAAAATGCGGATGTCTCAGGGTCTTTACTTCCTTTGGGAGGAAGGCTCTTTCTCTGTTTCAGATGGTCCAAAGAAACAAAGCCAAATGCTCTCCTTCTCAGAGAGTAGGCACTAAAACTGAACATGTATGCAAAGGAGAATGAAAAATGTCTGTTATTTTCTGCAGGCTGGAGAATGATGTATGTTCCTTGGGGTAACCTACTACCTGGGAATTTGTCATTCCACATCGTGTTCTCTCTGCTGCTTGAAGTGCCTCATTTTAAAAATGTTAAGATTTTTTTTCCCTCTCACTTAACTGTAGGAACATTAAATGCACAACTTTATCAAAATGACATAAGATATATGTTTCTGCCACCAGCAATAGGAGAGGATTAACAATTCAAATGGTAACGGGCAAAAGTTCCTTGGAAAACATAAGAAGAAGGAAGTTTGAATGGGGATACTGCTCTTTCCTCAGCCTAAAGCCTAGGAGTACACATTCAGAGTTCCCTAGGTACTTAAGGAAGAGAAAGTTTTAGGTTATAAGGGGAAAAAGTTATATTTGATATGATTTTGTTCTGCCTCCTTGAAATCAGGGCTACCTGTACTCATTTGTTGACTGTACAACTATAAACAGATGTTTCAAAAATAATTTTCACTTATCTAATGGCTGATGCCCAGATTTGGTCAGGGCTCACTTCTAGCCATTATCAGATGTTAACACTCTAATCTAGTGAAATGCCAGAAGTCCAGCATTGAATGGAAATAAGAACAGGGAAGTGAGTGTGAGTGTGTGGGGATGGGAGATAAAGGGGTGGGAAAGAAAAAGATCGCTCTGTGGGGTTAGCCGTGGCATGCCAGGTAAAGAATTCCACCCATATAGATGGCAAATGGTCTCCCCCACCCCTTGGCCAACAGAAGGAGGTGTTCATGTTAGATTCAACAAGAAATTTTTAAGGAAGAGAGTTGCTAAGATTCTGGATGGAGTAACAGAATTGCCTCGGTTTTATAAAGAAGAACATTTTGTAAAGTTGAGGGTGATTTTAAAAGGCTGAAGGAATAGGTGTTTATATGTAACAATCTACTTCCCACAACTCACTTTCGCCCACCACCTTCCTAACCAGGAGTATCTTTGACATCATGTTTTTCTGTCTAACCAGTCTAATTTCACTTTGTATCACTGCAGTGCATGAGATGGTAACTAAGGCACTGACAGGAGACTCATGGGGCTCCACAGAACTCTCTCTACATAATGAGTAAAATGGAGAGTCTCCTCAGGGGACAAAGACAGAAATGGTGAATTTGACCCAGTACAGATGATTTGAGAGGAGGGGTGACTGTGGGTGTGAAGGCCACTTGTATTAGCCCTCTACCTTCCCCATCTCTGGACAGGCCAGTCTCCCACATGCTCAGTGGAACACAGCAAAGCATCTGCTGCACTTTTTTCCTGGAACATCTTTCCATAAAATCTTATCATGACTAGTTCCTTCATGAGATTCAGGATTGAGCTCAAATGTCACCTCCCAAGAAAGGACTTCCTTCATTATACTAGGTAAAAGGCCACAGTCTCCTTACCATCACATTCATCTTGTTTATTTTGTTCTTGGTTTTCATCATTTTCTCAAATGACCTTGTTTATTTGTTTTCTTTCTTTTTTTAAATTATTTCTCCCCATTTGAATGCAAGTTCTATGTGAACAGGGACATTTGTTCCTTGCTATATCCCCAACTCCTATAAAAGTACCAGTTGCATAGAAGGAACAGAGAAAGTATATAGTGCGTTAATAAACCCAAGGCACCCACGGAGCACAACTAAAAATCACCAAATGACTCCTGTCTTAACCTGGTTTCCCCTGAAAGCAGAGACTTGGGAAAGACAGGTGTGCACACAGTTAATGTAGGAATGTGATTGTAGGGAGCAGCCAGGAGAGACAGGAGAATGAAAACAGAAAAGGCAGGAAGGCCACTAAAAAGGTATGTTATTGATTTGGCCACTGCTAATCAACGGGTAATTGATTCTGAGAGAGTCCGTGTGGAGCTTGATGAAATGCATCTCAGAACTACTCATCTAAAAGAGGGATGGAAATAAGGATACATCAGCAGCCATGACCCATTCTTGGCTCAGCAGTTGCCTAATGGGGCATTAACTCTTTTGCACTCTTGGATTGCACGTGAGTGCCCAGTGGTTCCCTAATGGCTGCTCAGGGCAGAAAGTGGGAGGTTGAAAGTACTGGCTGAGCTGAAGGGCTATTGGGTTACACTAGCTGAAGCTGGTTGAAGCCTACAAAGGATTAGTAACTGCAGCCACAGCTGGAAAAAGTTGAAGCAGAGAGGATTTATGTAACTTACATAATGCATAGGAAGGGCCCAAAGGTCATTTCAAACTCTAGCCCCTTAGAAAAGTAATTGGTTTGTTAAATTCTTTATTCACCCATCATCATTTTACCATTTTGTTCTGACCCAATCTGATAGATTAGGCATGATATTTCTTTCAGGTTTGTTTCCTAATACTTGGACTCCTGGCCATGTCTCCATTTGGTGATTTTGAGCTAGTCTTGCTGCATTGACTCTCTCAAAACATGAAAATCTAGTTTCCTTCTCTCTGATCATATTGGCAGTGGCAGGGATGGTTTGAGACTCTAAATCCACTCTTTCTGGGCACCTGTGACAGACACTGAAATGCAGGCTCATGATTTCCTAAAGCGTCTCGTAAAGGTGCAAGAGGTGGATGTGCTGTGTCCCTCTATGCTCCTATTTTCTCTCGGGGTCCCTGTGGAGCTTTGTGGATGGCTGGTTAGCTCTCAGAAAATGATGCATGTGCAGAAGAGTTTGCAGAAATATTGCCAAATCAGGTGTGGATTCTACAGGGGGAGGAAAATTGCAAGGATGCAAGTAGCAATATATTTTGATGCTGCAGTTTTCTGAATAGAATTTTCCCCCCTCCCCCTCCTTACCTAGATACTTGATAAATGAGATAACTTCTTCCTTCTGGTCCCATGGTGGACAATACGATAACCATTCCTTGACAGCCAGTAACATGCTATTTCTTTTGGTGTGTGTTTTGTCAAAATATGTTTCCCTGGGAGATTCTCCTGAGTCTCACATTGTTATTTTCAGAGTATCTTTGTTGATATCCTTAATTTTATCTGAAATGCCTGAGCTCACCTGGGGGCCCTAGGATCATGTGAGCTGGAAAATGGATGCTTTATGGATCTTAGAAGGCCCCAGTTGTGCTTGTGGATCTGAGATCCAATAATACCTGTTCTTCTCCACTCAATAACTACCATTACAGCCTCACATTTGGGATAGGGTCTGATTCCTCATATGGGATGCCCTAGCATTAGTGATATTAGGAATAGCAGTGGACTATAGTTCATTCCAGTTGCTCCCGAGTACATTGGGAAGAACATCCAACTACTTTTCTGTGCATAACTCTTGTCATTTCTAACCTTTATTGTCTTATGTAGCTTTATTTTTTTTTAATATTTTTATTTATTTCTAGGAGAGAGAGAGAGAGACAGCGTGAGCAGGGGAGGGTCAGGGAGAGAGGGAGTCACAGACTGAAACAGGCTCCAGGCTCTGAGCTGGCAGTCAGCACAGAGCCCGACGCGGGGCTCGAACCCATGAACCGCGAGATCATGACCTAAGCGAAAGTCGGACGCTTAACCGACTGAGCCACCCAGGCGCCCCTGTCTTATGTAGCTTTAAATCACAATAATACCTTGCACTCTGACATGAGCTGGGCTATTGAATTTTCTCAAACTTCCATATTCTCTTTCTTTTGAGCCTTTTCTTCTGCTCCTCTTTCCCTGGAAAATTCATCCTCTTCTTTCAACCCATGTTAGTAATTTTCAGATCTGAATTTTTTTATATTGTGCCTTGCTTCTCTAGCTTTCATTCTTTATGTCTCAGATAGCTATACTTTGGAGAGGGTGGTGGTATCTTAACCATTTGCTTGAAAAGGGTGAAAGAAGGCTCTAGTGTTCTATCTTGTATATAGATTGTAAGTAATGAAATTTTCATATTTTAATTCAAGTGTTGGCCAACTTCCACTATAAAGTGCTAGAGAATAAATATTTCAGGCTTTGTAGAGTCAATATCATCATGTGTATATACACACATATATATGGCAAATATAAATATATTTCATATATTTATATTATTTGTTTATGTACTAATATGACTATATTATATATTATTATTTATATCTATTTATTTCTGTATGTTTTAACTTATAGGCCATGGGACACATTTCATCCTGAGGTTGCAGTTTGCTGACCCCTGGGGCTCTGGTTATTAGTATTGTCAATAATAAAACATCACCATTTTGCCAAGTCTCCCATGAGACGGTGAAGGACAAATAGCTCTGCTGAAAAGTGAAATTTCAGGGCACCTGGGTGACTCAGTTGGTTAAGCGTCTGACTTTAGCTCATACCTAAGCATGAGCCCCGCCTCCGGTGAATCACTCTTCCGGTAAAAGCAGGAGCCCTGCTTCTGGTGAGTCTTGCTCCTCTCTCTTTCCCTCTGTTCTTCTCTGTCCTTCTCTCTCTCTCTCCCTCTCTCTCCTTCTCTCTCTCTCCCTCTCTCTGCTTCTCTCTTCTTCTCTCTGTCCCTCCCCCCGCCACGCTGCCTCTCACTCACTTGTGCCCCCCGCCGCAAAAAAAAAAAAAAAAAGAAATTTCGTTTTTATGTTCAGTTATCTGGTAATGTCTCAGTAGCTTGGTAGGAGATGTTGGTTATTTTCATGATGGTGGGGAAACTGGGAAATTGGAAGAAAGTATGCTTTATCATGTGCAAACCTTTGTAAAACATGGCTCTTTAGAAATAGTTTTAAAAGATCCCATGACCTCTGACTCTGATGTTGATGGGCACCACCTGGTCAGCATATCTAATCAAGGTCTTGTTTTCCCGAAGTGCTTTTCCACTCTGGCTTGCGAGAATCCACGGCAATTAAAGCAAGGAGGGAAGGAGAAGTCATTAGTAGTCCAGGAGTTGGTAATAGAGGCTGTTCTCCCTGTAGAACTGTGGCAAAGACAGTGAGCTAGTCACAGAGTGTTGGCGCTGGGAGATAACAACTGTCTGGGTGGAGAAAATGAAGCTCAAGTTTTGAGGTGAGAAGCTAGCTGAGCTGGAACCGGAGTCCAGGTTACATATTCCCACTCTTCGGTTTTTTATGTATTACCCCTGGCTCTTGTGAGTAGTTTGACACTGTTAGTCAATCTGTTGGGTGCTGGATGCATGCAATGTCTCTCTGGTTCACCAAGAAATGCACAGAACCGTACCTCGTCCCACTATAGTCCTTTCATGACAGGCTGTCCCAAACCCAGGCTATTCTCTTCCCGGGTGGAGGTGCTCCACTGATACCTGTCTTGGCAGAGTGGCCCCTGCCAAATCGTATGTCCCCTGAGAAGAGTCACATAAGGGCTGTGGTTCGGAAATCAAAGACTCTGCAGATGGCTCCTTACGGTTTTGGACTTGTATCCTTGATACTCCTGCTCTGCCATATTGTGACTTAATTAATAATGTCATTCTACATAATGTACTCATCAAAGCAAGGCCAGCATCTGATTGTGTAATGGATTATAGCAGACTCACATTGCTCTGCACATTAATACTGCATATTGGGAATGATCCTGTAACTGAAACTGCTCTTGGTGAGAAGTTTTGGTGCTTCTCCAAACAAAACAGCAAGGTGCAATTGTGTAGGGGTGTGGGGGCAGGAGATTAAAGGTCCCAGCTAGGCAGATGACAGAGGCAAAGTGTCTGCAGACATACAGACTATGCCACTAGACAGTGTGGTTGCATGTTGTCAGTTGCATTGGGCGGGGGCCGGTGACATTGTAGACAGGATAGTCTTGTTAGGATTATTTGAATGGTGTGCTTGAAGAACATTTGTATACCTCTATTTCAAAAACTGTTGGTCGGCTATAAGATGAGGGAAGCCTGTTTGCTTGTTTGTTTTGTCTTTTTAATAAGAAATCTCCTTTGTCACGTCCTCATAAAATGGATTATAATGACATCATGTCTCTGTTTTCGGAGTGTCTTGTGTTCTCTAAAATCCGTATGTTTTATTTATTTAAATGTCTCTTCATATTCCATACTTCTTCCGTGTGTGGGCTTATGTACATTCTGGGTTTGTTTTTTTTTTTTTTTTTTGGATATGGAACACTTCCCTGCTATTGTTCTGGCTAACTCCTCCTCGTAATTTATGCTCCAGCTAAGATAACAGGTCCTTGAGGAACTTTCTCTAATCTTCCAACATTGAATTAGATATCCTTCGTAGATACCCTGTCTTTATCCCCATCAGAGCCCCATGACACTGTATTGAAGATGCTTCTTTACTCCCCTGTGCTCCTAAACACACCTTGGAGGCAGACACCTGTCTTAGGTTTTCATGGTGATATCCTGGCTTTACATAGTAGGTCCTCAATAAATATTACTTGAGTACTTAAATTATCCAAGTTATTCATTCACTCAGTTACTAAAATTATTGAACTGAGACATTTTAAGGGGGTAAAGCATGAGTTTCCGGCTTTCTCCGTGATGTGAGTGTGGACCCCTTAGGTGGCAGTGTGGGTACTGGTCCTATATCCCCTCATCTCCCCTGATCTGAGAATTTAAGTTTCAGAGACCAAGTGAACCCCCCAACTTTCATTCCCAGTAACCGTATCTGCATTTTTTCCAAGTGTTTATACCATGCTGCCAAGAAAGATTTTTAGAACAACTCCCACAAGTTAGAATTTCAACTCATTTGGACTGTGGGTGATGTATACTGTATTTTATGTTAAATAGAGTTATTGCCACTTGTTTGAGTTCTTTGGAAGGAAGATGTTCCCTATATGCAAAGCAGGCAGGCAGCATAGCAGAATTTACATTTTAATGCATTACTTTATCTCTTTAGTAAAACTACTTTGGGGATCAGGAAACCTCAGATATTAACTGGTATTGACATTGGGTTTTTATAAGGTACTGCAGAGCAGAGGTCTTTATGGCCTGTGTGTTGGGTGAGAAGTTGTCTCATCGCCTATTCTAGACCTGTGGAAGCAATTAAATCACATCATCCATAAGCCCTCCCCCAAATAACCTGTTTGTATTTTCCTGCTCTCAACCATCTTGCATAATAGCCACAAAAGTCTGATCAATCCATCAACAGGTGGTTATGGAAGGCGCACTTGCCTGGATCTTTGCTACAAGCCATAGGGGAGACAGATGAAATAGGAATTAGGGTTCTTAGGTATCGGGGAGTTGGAATTCAATTGGAGAGATAAAGAATGAAATAATCAGTGCTACAGGACAAGATGTGTGCAAAGAAGAAAATAAGACAGGGTGATATGATAGATATCAATGGGAGGTGGGTGGTGGAAAATGGGAGACGTGTTACTTTAGAATAGGTGGCCCAGGTGCGCCTGGGTGGCTCAGTCTGTTAAGCATCCCACTTTGGCTCAGGTCATGATCTCATGGTTTGGTAAGTTCGAGCCCCACTTGGGGTTCTGTGGTGACAGCACAGAGCCTGGAGCCTGCTTCAGATTCCTCCTTCTCTTTCAGTTCCTCTTCTGCTCGCACTCTCTCTCTCTCAAAAATAAACATAAACTTTTTTTTTTTTTTTAGATTTGGTGGTCCAAAGAAGGCTCTGAGTCACAAGAAGCAGCCAGCTATGCAGAGATAAGAGGAACAGATTCCAGGCAGAGGGGATAGTAAGGACAATCCTTGATTCAGGAATGAGCTTGGTATGTTTGAAAAACAGAAAAAAGGCCAACTGTGGTTAGAACAGAAAGAGGAGGAGCATTATGAGGAGTGTCTGAATGTAGGTCGGGACCTGCTGTGGGTACTACAGGTGGCAAGATCTGCCAGAGTTTAGAGAAGTAAGACTTCATGAGGGCTGGAGCAGTCATTAAAGACCTTATGAAGGTGTTTGGAGATGACGCTAGGCTTTGTAAAATGGGTCCAATTAATGGTAGAAGGAGAAAGAAAAGTACTAGCAGCAAGGGAGTATCATTTTCTAATGCCTGGAGACCTGTTAGCATTATTCTCTATAATGTTTCCATATTTTCTCTTGTTACTTGCTAAACTGAGATGTGCTTGATTATTGTAGCTTTTCAGAGGTGAGTTATGTATTTAAATTTTAAAGTACTAAAAATGCTGCCTACAATTTCTATTTTCATAGTTTGAATAGGTAATATTCGGGTACAGAATTCAAAGCAGGAAAGAAAGAATAAAACGTGTTCCTTTCACCTCCTCCCAAATGTACCCAACTGTCCATCCTAGGGAAACTTAATGTGGAATGATGCATTTTTATTGTAATGTTTCTCCTACCTCATGCTTCATTTCTTAAGCCTCCTCTTCTGATTTTTATGGAATGTTTAGAACTTTATTTTACTTGTGTTTTCATGGCAAGTCTCCTTACTTCTTTTTTATTTTTAAAGTTACTTTGTCACTCTTAAATTTTTATTAGATTGTTTGTAGACCGCCTTTCAGATGGTTAGCAGCCACGTGGGGCAAAAGAGTGCAGTCATAACTAAACATCTTCAGGATTAAAAAAATTTTTTTTTAATGTTTTACTTATACTTGGAGAGACAGACAGGGCATGAGTGGGTGAGGGGCAGAGTGAGAGAGGGACACAGAATCTGAAGCAGGCTCCAGGCTCTGAGCTGTCAGCACAGAACCTGACAGGGGGCCTCAAACTCAAGAACTATGAGATCATGATCTGAGCCCAAGTTGGATGCTTAACTGACTGAGCCACCCAGGCTCCCAGACATCTTCAGTTTTCAAGTGTGTAGGCATTCACTGGTTAATTGCTGATATATATTAGTCCTTGGAAAAGAAACTGTATTAACTAGTTGAAACGGTCCTTGAATCAGGTATCAGGTGATAAGAGTTCTAGATGTGCCTCTCTCCTTAATTAATGTCATCATCACATTGTGTACATCACCTCATTTCTTCTGGCTTCGCCTTTCCATGGTGAGAAGGTGATCCCTTCCATCTTAAATGTTCTGTGATTTTAGCTGAAAACCGAAGATTTATCTCCCTGGGTACTGTCTTTACTTTGTATGTGGAATTTCTCTCCCTCAAGGGAGTCATGTAGGTACAGGCCTATTGCAGAAATAAAGGGTTTTACCAAGAAGTTACACAGGAATTCAAATATCTGGATTTTTTGTTGTTGTTGGGGACATAGCTAAGATCAACATTTAGGTTATATTTGTTCAGGTTTGATGATACAGCAAATGGTATCATTAGTGTATTTGGTAATTTACAGTATCTAATCGAGTGTGATTTACAGGGTAGGTGCTAAGTATATATCTGTTTGTGTCCCTGATCTATGTCTGTGGCAGGGAGCTTATCCCTCAAAATGAAGTAGCTTACTAATTTCAGTGAGACGAACCAGACATTCAGTTTCGTTCAGGATGCTCCCAGGAAAAATAGTATGATAAAGTAACATAGGATAAGCACTTCCCTGTAACACATTTACCTGATTTCAGAGATAGAAGCTCCTCTACTAAAATGATCATATCAAGTGCTCATTCATTATTTCAACAAGAATTAAGAATTCACTCTGAGCTATTTGTGTAATAGAGAGATAGAACTTCTGTATGTCCAGTGAGATGTGAAAACTATACATGAAATGCCAGTAAAAGACAGAAAATAATAAGGACCAAGAAAGAGTGAGACGTTCAGAGAAAGAAAAGATGGTTAATGTTTGTAGAGGATCTGAAAAGGCTTTATGAAGGATTCATGAAGGCAGCATTTGAGTTGGGACTTGAAGGGTACGATATCATTTATGATTTAAATATAAATAATTCCACCCCTAGAGGACAGTTCAACCGGATGAATTTCCATGAATGGAAATGTAAAATGCAATAGTTCTCTGGTACTGTCTGTACAAATGGGCCAAGGGTTCTTGGTAAAAGGAGGAAAGTCCTACATTATTTACCACCATGTGTTACAGGAATAAAAAATGTATGAGTTGCAAAAATTTGATGGCTAAAATGTCTCATCACTAAGGCGAATTGGTTTCCAACCAGGATCCTATCAGACAGGGTGGTCACTTTACATTTTTCCTCCTCTACAGTGTCAACCAGGCAACTATCTCCTCTGATGGAAGATGCCATTAGAGCCGCACTTCCAAAAGCATTTTCTGTGAACACTAGTGCTTCAAGATGCTCTTGAATAAGAGGAAGGAGGAGGATCAAACAAATAACTCAGGGCAATATCAAAGACTGTATTTTTCCACGGACATTTAGAGTGCATATTTCTCTTCTTAAAGGCTCTGAGAAGTCCCGCAGGAAAGGAATCTGTAACTTTGGCACACCTGGTGTTTTCCAAACCAATTGTATTAAAGGACAACTTTTTTGAATTTCAAAATCTATTTATTGTGGTAAAGTTAACATACAGTGTAATACACAGAACCTAGACGTAAAATTTAATATGTTTTGGTAAATGTCATTTGTGTAATTACCACCCAAATAAAGATGTAGAACATTCCTATTACCACCTGTTCTCTATAGTTAGTAGTCGGGGTTTTTTTTCGGTTTCTGTCTCTCTCTGTCTCTCTTTCCCCCTTTGTGTTGTTTCTTAAATTCCGCATGTAAGTGAAATCATATAGTATTGGCCTTTCTCTGACTGACTGACTTTGCATAGCATTATACTCTCTACATCCAGTAGTTGTAACTATTACCATGGAACTCGTGTGTGTGTGTGTGTGTGTGTGTGTGTGTGTTGACTTAGGTTTTCACTGATCTTAGATAAATGTCTTCAAAAGAAGTCGATAGGTGTTATGTCAAATTATACATTTTCTCTGGCAATGTATGTAACTCTCAGTCGTTTCCCACCTGGTCCCCATTTGATATTATCTGTCTCTTCAGGCTTATCCATTCCACTGACTGTAAAATGATATATTGTTGTAGTTTTCATTTTCATTTACTTGAAGGTCAATGATCTTGAGCACAGTATCTTCTCAGGTTCATACTGGCCATTTATATAACTTATTTTATGAAGAGTGATCTGAGGTTTAAATGGTTTTATCATTTTATTAATTATTTGTAGTGGTTCATTGTACATTCTGGATTCAAATGTATATATTTTGCCACTCCAAGAAATTTTTGGGTCCTCTTTCATTAATCATTCTATGAAATCTTTACTTATTACAATATTACAAAGATATTTCTGTTCTTGTGCTGTTTTCCCCATGTTTTCTTCTAGAAGCTTTTTACTTCTAACCCTCTGTGTTGATCAACAATTCAAACTAATTTTTTGGTGTGATGTGAAGTAGAAATTAGTTTATTTTTTCCTTATATTTGATTGTTTTACATCATTTGTTGAAACATTTTCCTTGTTGAAGCTCATTGGGTCCTTTGACAAAAATGATTTGACTGTACAGTTGTCCCCGTGAAGAGTGCAGGAATCAGGGATGCTAACCCCCTACAGAGTCAAAACTCCATGATTCCCCCAAAACTTAACTAATAGCCTATTATTGACCCGAAGCCTTATCCATAACATAATCAGTTCATTAACATATTTTATGTTCATATATTTAATATATCATTCTTATAATAATGTAAGCTAGAAAAAAGAAAATGTTACTAAGAAAATCAAAAAGAGAAGATACATTTACAACACTGCACTGTATCAAAAATATCCATGCTGCACCTGGGTGGCTCAGCCAGTTAAACGTCTGACTCTTGTTTTTGGCTCAGGTCTTGATCTCACAGTTGGTGAGTTTGAGCCCCTGTCCAGCTCTGTGCTGACAGCACAGAGCCTCCCTGGGATTCTTTCTCTTCTTCTCTCTCTACCCTTCCCCGATCCCTCCCTTCCTCCCCGCCTTTCCCTCTCTCTCTCTTTCTGTAAGTAAATAGACATTTAAAAAATCCATATATAAATGAACCCACATAATTCAAACCTCTCTTGTTCAAAGGTCAACTGTAGTTTTGAGTTTTGATACAGTTACTTACTATTTGTTACCTATTTTACTTATTTGATACAGTTACTTGCATATTTGTTACTTATTTTACTTCATCTCTCTCTGATTATCATTATGCCAATTCCACTTTCTTGATAACTCTAGTTTTATAGTAGATCATGGATAGATTGACTATTCCAATTATTTCTTTTTCACTATGATCTTTTTTGCTATTCTAGGTGGGGTTTTTTTTTTTTTTTGCTTTTCCATATTTTAGAATAAAATTTTCAACTTTAAAAAATTTTTTTAATGTTTTATTTATTTTTGAGAGAGAGATAGAAACAGCATGAGAGAGGGAGACACAGAATCTGAAGACAGCCTCCAGGCTCTGAGCTAGCTGTCAGCACAGAGCCTGATGCAGGGCTCGAACCCACGAACTGTGAGATCATGACATAAGCCAAAGTCAGAGGCTTAACTGACTGAGCCACCCAGGCGCTCCTCAATTTCTATTTTTAAAAAAATATTTTGTAAAGTTTATTGGGAGTGTATTGAGGATATAGATCAATTTGGAAGAAATGATATCTAAACAGTACTGAGTATTCCAATCCATGAATATGTTATACCTCTCAGTTTGTATAGGTCTTTTAATTTTAAAGATTTTGGTATAGAGAGATGGCATATTCATGCTAAATTTCACATGAGTTTTTCAATGTTGTTTTAAATGAGACTTGTAGAATTTTATATTCAGCATATAGAAATATAATTGATTTTTTAATGATGACCTTGTTTCTAAAGCTTTGCTGAACTCACTAATTTTAGTACTTGGTTGTAGCTTTCTTAGTATATTCTGTTTATATCATATACACTTAAATATACATAGATTAACTTACTGTTTTTCCATACTAATGCCCTGAATTGTTTTTGTTTGGCTTAGGGCACCATCTATGTCCTTCATGAAGTACAATGTTGAATGCAAGTGCTGAGATAAGACATTCTTGCGTTGCTGAATCCTAGGGTGGAACCCCTAGCACCATTAAATATGATGCTCACTATAGGCATTTTATTGATGTTCTTTATCAGGTTGAACATTTTTTCCCTTATTCATAGTTTTCTGAGAGTTTTTTTAAAAAAATCACAAATGGACTTTGAATTTTGTCAGATAATTGTTTTATATCTATTGAGATAATGACAGTATATGGATTTTCTACTTCATGCTGTTTTTTAGGTAATTTACATTGATTTTTCAAATATTAAGCTAATTTAATTAAAGTAAATTAATTAAACTAATCTACATTTCTGGTTAATAGCAACTGGTTATTTCATTTTTTTTTTTTACCAGTATTGGTTTAAATTTTTTTCAACATTTATTTATTTTTGAGAGAGAGGGAGAGAGAGAGAAAGAGAGAGTGTAAGCAAGAGTGAGGGAGTGGCAGAGAGAGGGAGACACAGAATCCCAAGCAGGCTCCAGGCTCTGAGTTGTCAGCACAGGGTCTGATATAAGGCTCAAACCCACAAACTGCAAGCTCATGACCTGAGCTGAAATAGGGACTCAACTGACTGAACCACTCAGATACCCAACCAGAGCTAGAGTTGATTTGTTAATATTTTCTTAAGGATTTTTGGGTCTCTGTTCATGATAGCATGTATATATGACATCATTATTTATGTCTGTGTTTTCATGTGGTGTCAGGCCTAAGGTGGCCTCATAAAATGAATTGAAAAGTAATTCTACCTTTTCTATTTTCTGAATGGTTTTGTGCTTTTTGCAGGTATTAATACTTTCTTAAATGTTAGAATTCAACAGTGAAATGATAGGGCCCTGGAATTTTGTGGGAGGATTTCTTTGTGACTATAAATTCAATTTCTTTCATTGTTAAAAGACTACTCGTGTATTCTATTTCTCCTTCAATCACATTTGGCAAGTAGTGTTTTAAAAACCTGTCCATTTCATGCAAGTTATCGCATTTATTGGTGTACAGTTGTAACACTCCTTTATCATCTTTAATATCTGTAGTATTGTTTTGATATAATCCACCAATGTTTTGTTTTCTTGCTTTTTTCATTTGATTGATCTTACTAGATTTTTAGCATTTTTTGCAACATTGTTTTTTATTTCATAGATTTCTCCCGTTTGTTCCCTTCCTTTGCCTTAACTGGGGTATAATCTGACTGCTAATTTAGCTTCCATCTGCAGGCAAATACTTAAAGATACAGATTCATATAAACGCTGCTTCATCCCACAGATTTTGATGTGTTTTTAAAATATCATTTATTCAAATACTTCTTACTTTTCTTGAACTATCTTCTTTGATCCCTGTGATATTTAGAAGTGTGGTGTTTAATTTCCAAATGGTTTGATGCCTATGTATCATTTGGTTATTTTTAATAAGATTCTCTGGTAATCTGGAAACAAAGTCTGTAGGATTTCCTTATTTTTGGATAGTTTTTAGCCTTTCTCATGGCCCGTTATATGGTCTTTGTTAATTTTTTAGTTGGCATTTTTGCATGTAATCTTCTACACAAAACACATAGATTAAACTGGCTAATAATGTTGTTCAAATCTTTTCTATCTTTGCTTTCAACTAAAAGAATGGGTATGAAATCTCCTAATTAGGAGTTTGTCTATTTCTTTCGTTTCATTACTTTTTAAAAATGTTTTATTTATTTCTGAGAGAGAGACAGCGTGAGCAGGGGATGGTCAGAGAGAGAGGGAGACACAGAATCTGAAGCAAGCTCCAGGCTCCGAGCTGTCAGCACAGAGCCCGACGTGGGGCTCCAACCCACAAACCGTGAGATCATGACCTGAGCTGAAGTTGGACACTTGACTGACTGAGCCACTCAGGCGCCCCCTTTTTCATTACTTTTTGTTTTCTGTATTTGGAATCTCCATTATTAGGTACATGCATATTTAGAATTGTTATTCCTTTGTGAGGAACTTACCCTATTATAATTAAGAAATGTTTCTCTTTATCTCTGAAAATACTTCTTTCTTGGATTTTGTCCATTTCAGATTTATTTTGTTGTTCCACTGGTTCGAGCTTTGGCCATCGGGATCTCAGCCAGTCCTTTGCACCAGGTGTTCCCGCCTTCCGTCCTGGTGTGGTTGCTGGTTCTGTGCTTTGAGTACCGTGGCTCTGGTCCAGGTTCTGACTGCCTGGCTGAGCCTCTGAGTTACTTCTGCTTAGAGACAGGCCTCTCCAATCCTAAACCAGAGAGTGACCTTGAATATGTTTTTACTCTTTAATTGTTACTATTTCAGATTTGATTTTCTTTTCTCAGATTGAAGTATGATTAATATACACTGTTCTATTAGTTTTGGCTATACAATTGATTCAACAATTGTATACATTAAGTGTACTCTTCATCAAGATCAGTGTAATCTTAATTCCCTTTATCTCTTTTACTCATCTTCCCAACCCGCATGTTCTCTCTATCAATTTCCACTTCTCTGTATTTAAATGTCTGTTTTTTGTTTCTCTTTTTTTCTTCATTTATTTTGTATTTTGGGTTTCTTGTGCTTATTTTCTCATAACTTTTTGTTTTTAACATAGTGGTATGTTGATTTTAAAGCATGGCTCTTGTTGGTAACATATAGTTGTCTTGCTTTTTGTAGTCTAAACTTTTTGCCTCAAAACTGCAGTATTTGGTCCATTTTTATTTAAAGTAATTGTTGATATGGTTGTGGTAAGCCTACTATTTTGCTATTTGCTACATATTTTGTTCAAGTTTCTAAATGTCTCTTTTGGGTTAAGGGGATATTTTAAAGTATTTCATTTTAATTCCTTCCTGGGCTTTTAGCTTTAGCCTTACCTATATGTAGTTTTTAAAAGTGATTACAACCTTAATCTATAATAGTATATTTATAAATACACATAGTACTTCATGTAAAGTATAATAATCTTGAAACAATATACGGTATTTCCTTTTATTCTGTTCTTTTATACTATTGTTGCCATATATTTTACTACTATAAGTATTATAAACTGTCTAATTCAATGTTGCATTTTACTTTTTTTTAAATAATTTATTTTTGAGACAGAGAGAGACTGAGCATGAGCGGGGGAGGGGCAGAGAGAGGGAGACACAGAATCCGAACCAGGCTCCAGGTTCTGAGCTGTCAGCACAGAACCTGAAGTAGGGCTCAAACCCATGAACCACGAGATCATGACCTGAGCTGAAGTAGGACGCTTAACTGACTGAGCCACCCAGGCGCCCCATGCATTTTACTTTATTTTTATTTAAAAAAAATTTTTTTTGATGTTTTATATATTTCTGAGAGAGAGAGACAACGTGAGCAGGGGAGGGTCAGAGGGAGAGGGAGACAGAATCTGAACAGGCTCCAGGCTCTGAGCCAGCTGTCGCACAGAGCCCAATGCAGGGCTCGAACCCATGAACTGTGAGAACATGACCTGAGCCAAAGTCTAGCGCTTAACCAACTGAGCCACCCAGGCGTCCCGCATTTTACTTGAAATGTCAATTGTTATTTAAAGAAATTTAAAAAATAAAAATTTGCCTTTTATATTTATCCATTTATTTATAATTTCTTGTATTCATTCTTTTTATAAATCTGAGTTTGTATTTGGGTTAGTTTCCTTTCAAAAGGAATACCTTTCATAGTATTGTTCAGGTGAGATCATGACTTGAGCAGAAATCAAGAGTCAGATACTTAAGTGAGCCACCTAGGTCCCCTCATGTTTGCACTTTTAAATTTATTTTCTTGTTTTACAGCCTCCTTGTATTTGATGAAAATTTAAGTGTCCTGGTCATAGTTATGTATGTAAGACACCATTTTTCTCTGTATTCTTTTAAGATGTTCTTTTTATATTTTTGTGAGCTTTTTAGACCCTCAAAATATTTTCTATCAAACTTGGGTGCTTTCTACCATTTGCTAAATTTTTGCAATCTTATTCACACTTTAATCTTGTTGTATGACTTCATTTATGTTTACAATGGACTGTGTGACATTATTTACACGAGTCATGGGTCTGTAGATTTTTTTCAATATTTTACTATACTCAGCTTAGATACTTTTTATGTATCTTCAGGTTAACTAATAATTTCTTCTGTCCTCTTCAATTTGTTTATAATCTGTCTACTGAGTTTTTCATTTCTGATATTGTATTGTTAAGTTTTAGGATTTCTGTTTGGTTCTTTCTTTCAAGTTTCCATTTCTCTCCTGTGACTCCCCATTCATCCATTGGTCTTAACTATATACCACCCCCACTTAAAGTTATTTGATGTATTTAAAGTAGTGTTTGCTAAATCCAGCAACTGAGTAATCTCAGGGTCAATTTTTATGGATTGTTCCCTTAACTATACATCCCAATTTTCAGTTTTTCACCGTCTGGCTACTTTAGTGGCCACTATGGATGATGTCACATGGAGACTCTATATTCTGCTTTGGTCCTTTGCAGAATGTTGATGTTTGTCTTAGGAAGCTGATGATCTTGAACTTGCACTGCCTTGATTTTACTCTCTTATGGGCTATTTCATTTTCTTAGGCAAGTCTTAGTTCTGGAACATAGTACTTACTTCTGAGGCATGGACCTTGTGTAGTTTCAAGAACAAGGTCTGGGATATAAAATGCCAAGGCTCCCTAGTGTGCATGTAACACATATAAGTAGAGTCCCAGTTTTCTGGGTAGTGGATAAGACCTCTCCTAAGCCTTTTTGAATTTCTGATCGTTGCCTTTCACTGAGCGTGTGGTGTCTACCACACAGGGAGAGCACTGGCATTAGCCAGAGATTAGAGAAAAGTTATATGCACACATTGTGACTCCCAACTCTATGGCACTTTCCTGTCTAGGATGTTCCTTGTTTGTTTTTAGCTTTTCTGACAGTCTTAAACTTTTTCTTTAACACTTCAGAAAGACTACATCCTCTGGCTTGAGATTTGGATGTCTTGATGGAAAGTGGCTTCTGTTGAATAGATATATAATTATGGATCTGATCTTGTTTGGTTCCAGGCTTTCAGAGGTCAAAGCCTACTTTAGTTTTCTCTGCTTTTGATCATTCTCTAGGGCCTTCAAATAATTGTTATCATGTTTTTAAAATGATTTCTTCAGAGCTTGTAGTTGTTAACTATGAAACTGTTAGTCCTGTGCACAATATACTGTCTTAACTAGACCCAGACTTTCCAGTAGATCATTTTAACAAAATATGTGACAACTATTCGTTCATGTCCCATGGAATTAGTTTTTACTAATCCAGGACACATATAAAAATTCACTGTGTCTCAGGGCACCTGGGTAGCTCAGTCGGGTAAGCATCTGACTTTGGTTCAGGTCATGATCTCACAGTTTGTGGATTTGAGCCCCATGTCAGGCTCTGTGCTGAGAGCTCAGATCCTGGACCCTGCTTTGGATTCTGTGTCTCCTTCACTCTTTGCCCCACCCCAACCCTCTCTCTCTCTCTCTCTCTCAAAAATAAATATTAAAAAAATTAATTCAATGTGTCTCATAGTTATGAGGTCACTGATACCTGGATTTATTTATTCATATGCTATTTAGTAAGTCCCTGTATTATAGATGGCAGTGTTTTATGCATTTGTGGGAGTGAAACAAATTTAAGGCTCAATCTCATTCATTCATTCAGCTAATATTTCTCTAACGCTCATTATAATGGGAAAAACCAAATTACTTCTGTTCCAAAAGCTGGATGAAATCTAAAGAACAATCCAGAAATGTGAAAAAAAAATTTATAAAATGAGGTAAAAGTCACTAGCTGTGAGTATGTTAGACTGGAGGTGCTGATTTAGAATGAGAATTTCAGGAGATGGTGTTGAGAAAAGATATATGAGCTGAGCCTGTCTGTTAATTAGGCAAAGAATGGGGCAGAAAGGAGGACCTTCATATGGAGGTTGTAGTGTGTGCAAAGGCCTTCATATTTTATTTATGAAATAAAATATACAGTTCTTAGTGATGGTTTGAATGTTAAAACTATAAAAGGAAGGAAAAGCCAAGTATGGGGTTCTGGGTTTGGAATCTAAGTCATTAGTTAAGTGTGATGCTGTATATAGTGGTGTGTAATGCGAGAGGAGAACCTAGTTACAGGCAGCGGTCTGGTTTGGACACGGTGAATTTGAAGTTTTGACACCAACTGAAGACATTAAACTGGGAAAAAGGATACACAATTCTACAGTTGTAAGTAGGTACATGAACCATTAGTTTTCCTTGTTCGTTGGCCACCTGAGTATTTGGTAACTTCGTAGTCTCAAAACGTTGTGAGAACACATAATCTCACATAGTCCGCCAGTTAATATTTATTGAGTGCTATATTTATTTTAGGCATTACACTATTGTTGGGAATTTGGACAAGACAAATGGTTATTGCTCTCAAGGAATTCAGATTCCAATTAGGAGAGACAAAAAAATATATAAACAAATGACAGAATAGTAAAATTTAAGACATTTATACGTAGAGGAAAGTTAAACTAGGGTAATATGTATTGGGTTGGAAAGATGTTCGATTTTATATAGAGTGGTCAAGGAAGATTTTTTTTTTTTGAGGAGCTGACATTTCATCACTGACTTAGATGTTGTGAAAAAAGAGTCCTATGAAGATTTTTGAGCAAGAAATTCTAGAGAGAGGAAACATGTCAAGAATGATCTTGAGGTAGAAAAGCATTAGTATTATCATGCATGGCTGAATTTGAGAGGATAAGGCCAACTTATATATGGAGTTCTGATAAAATGTCCTAAATAGGCTAGCTTGCCAGGTGATGGCTTTTGAAAGCCTTTTGACTCCTTGTGCACACTCTGACCTGCTAAATCAGAAAAGTATTGCAATAGAGTAAAGAACATCAGGAATGTCATTTGTTTGAGCATTTCATTGAGACTTTAGTTAAGTTCCATTAGGTGAAACATCTATGGATATCTCTCATTCTGAGTTGTCCACGAGTCCTCATTTGTTGGAAGAGGAAGGGGCAGGATGGGTGACTTTGAGCTTGGTGTACTACTTTATGAGTCCCAGAGATAGGAGCATGTGGACAGTTTCAACAGGAATAGTTAGGGTACATCAACAGCCTAAGAACTGTGGGGAATAGTATGGTGAACTGAATTATAATGAAAAGGTTTTTTTGTCTTGTTCGGTTGCTTGACATGATGTAAAGAAGGAGTACTCTTGTCAGGAGCTGTCAGATCCTTTCAACAATACTTAGTGACAATCGAACTTCCCTGTTCCCTTCTGGACTGTCCCTTGGTTAATTTTGGGTTGTGGAGAGATTTGACAAACCACATGTTTGCCAACTAAGCAGTACTACAAATTCTTGTCACTTTTTTCCCTCCACTCATATTTTTCTTTGTGTCAGAATTTTCTCTGGGAAACAATTGGACCTATTCTGAAGGCATAAATGTGCATGCACATCAGAATTACAGACACAAATATAGAGCTCTTAGTGCCTTATGGGACCTGTTTGGGTTATTTATTCCCAGGTTACTCCTTGGAAACAGGAATAAACTCTGAGGGAATCTGTAAAGGGGAAACAACACAAAAACCTCGTCTAATAATTGGGAAACCTATGTCCTCCCACAATTTGATTAAAATTCTTTTCTCCTACTTTGTCCTCAACATATCCACATAAATTAATTTAGGTTAAGCCTGCACAGGTAAACTGAAGAAGAGAGATGAACTGAATCATATAGATATTTCAGAAACAGAAAAGAACTATTTAGGAAAAAATAAAAAAGACCCACCCACTTTGGCCTGAGTGTCTAGAGAGCCTCTTTTTTATACCACCTACATATGTCAGAGAACCACTTACTTATTCTCCTTGGTCAGGCTAATTTTTCCTATGTCTTAAGTATTTTGAGGATTTGGTACACCCTGTTGGATTCCTCAGGCCCAGTGGATTTTTATTGATCGCAGAAAATTCACCCCAGCAAGGTTTTGAAAGATCATCCTGTCCTACTGTCCTATTGAGGTCCAAATGCTGAAATCTTTGATGAAGACCACTCCGTAAGACAGTGGCAGAGAGTGGCCAGACCTTTCTAGCCCCATGCTTTGTCTCCTGTTCCAGAATAACTCCATCTGAATGTTCTGATGGTCTCATTTGGATTTGGGTATGGAGATATATTCTTGCTGCTGCACCCTGAGCCTGAGTACAGCAGGTGCTCTCTATGATAGGTTCTTAAGCCCAAGCTGGGTTAAAAGCCCCCCTTCAGAGGTTTCTCTCTATATCCCCACACATACGACTATGCACAGTTGGCTCTATGTGTAAGTCACCATTGTGTGTAAATGACTTGGCTAAGTTTTTCCCAGAAATATAGCAAGAATCCTTCAGTAAAAATCCTTTCATATTACACTGTATAGTCCAACAATTTTACGTCATCTTCCTATATTTATTTACCACTGACAGGTCTCAGATTAATATTTGCTTTTGGGAGTTTGCAGAAGTGCCTTTTTAAAGGACTTTAAGTTTGGTGGGCTGCAGTCAGGTGGTTTGGGTATACGGAGAATTAAAGAACAGACAGACCTTTTACCACATAACAATTGATAGATATAAGATATTATATAATTTGATGACCTCTAAGTGTTATCTGTAATGCCATAAAATTGCAGTTTTAGGCAAATACCTAACAGGCTTAAACTTTCTCCTCATGAACTATTCCTCTCTTCTGTCTGCAGTCTTTGTTGAAATAGCCTGGTCATCTAATCTGTTTACTCCTTTCATTCATTCAACATTAAGCAAATATTTATTGAATACTGTTGTGTATTTGATACTCTTGTAGAAGCTGAGGACCCTGCAGTAGATGAAACAAATTCCCTGTCCTCAGGGAGTTTGGATTCTGGTCAGGGAGCAAGAAGGTAAAACCAAAACACAAGGTAAAGGATTCAAAGACAAAATAATTAGATAAATACATAACTTATTTTACTATGGATCCTGGCACAGAGTTGTTTCTAGCTTGGCAAATTGCCCATTTACTAAACATTGGAATCCAATAGCTGTAACACATCCCCTAGATGCCAAAAATCTAATCAAATCATCACAAGAATCCAGAAACTTAAAGGGCTGTGGAAAGAGAGAGCATTTCAATTTGGGTATTGACAGAATACTTCACTTTACATTTATTTCAAGCCAAATAGTTTTCCTTCCAGTTTTGTTTACATTTGGTACTTGTATCAAGCTCTTATTTTCTTCTGATAACCCATTAACTTAAAAGTAGCTCTTCTGGAGCAATAGTGACTTTTCCATTATTGAGTATCTGTTTCAAAGTCATTTAATCTTCCAAGCAGAATTTGTTGCATGAAGTTTTCTTCAGCCAAGAATAATTTATTTGCAAATGTAGCAATAGCATACAATCAGCCAAACAAGATTGGGTTTTTTTCTCCAAATAATATTCCACTGAAAGTTTAAATGTTTCTAGTCTGTGTTTCATTAGAATTTGAATAGGTATGTGCCGCTACCCAAAATGTTCTCTGATAGTGTAATATTGTTTGGGTAACAGAATTCTGTGAACATAAACTCTCCTTTGAGAATACCAATACATTCAAATGTTCTACTCATGACAAATATTATTTGGAAGGCAAGACTGCTTAATAATTATAGTACAAAAACAGGAAGCAACAGTTTCTCTAATTTGGATGCTAATACATTTGACCTTTGAACACCATGGGGGTTAGGAAGAGGGATTAGGGGCACTGATCCCCCACACAGTAAAAAATTCACATGTAACTTTTCACTCCTCTAAAAGTTTACTAATAGCCTACAGTTAACCACAGGCCTTACTGATAACATATACTTATTTTTTTTTAAATCCCCCATGTGTAAGTGTACCCATTCATTTCAAACCTATGTTGTTCAAGGGTCAAATGTACATTGTTGTGGGAACCTTGAGTCATTCAGTCTCTACAACTTCGATCCATCTCCCAGGTTTTGACAATGATAACCAGTTATTCACTATTCTTTCTTATGGCGGTAATATGTTTGTGTAAACTAGCCACATCTTTTTCTCTGGTTCTTCTTGTGTTCATTCTATGTGACTACAATCAGTAATGTAGGAATTATTTATTTGAACAGCTAGTTGATCTCTGTGGCGGAGGGAAGAAAACCAGATCCACATCCTTGAATGTTACAAGTGTAAGGTCTAAAGGTGTAAATTAAGACGGGGAGAATTTGAGGAAAGGTGACACTTAGTACGGTATTGAAAGAGATACAATGAAATTTGTCATTAATTATCTGTTACACGTGCATGCTGACTTCGAGCCATCAAGCACTGTCCATATGTCTCCTTTCATACGTCTCCTTTCATGTCATCCACTCCTTTCATGGCAGTCAAGAAAAGCACCTAAATGAGAATATCACTCAAAGTTTTTTGCTCAGGATTTATCAATGATGCATCCCTGGAACAAGCATGATTATGTCTATTTTCATGATTTTCCTGGTGTCCAAAAGTATTTAGTAAGCCTAAGGTCACCATAAGACTCTGATTTTTCTCCCTTAGTCCTAATTCCTTAACCTACAGCAGTCCAGCTTTCTAATTTCCTTCAGCAAAATACATTCTATTTATCTTTTATCCAGTCATTTGGAAAGTGTTATTTATTTCATATTAAACATGAGGCTGTTGGCCATGCTGTGAGGACGCAAAAATGAGCAATCAGAAACTTGATTTCAGGGAATCAGGACAAACAGACAAGAAAGTGAATCACGACAGCAATGTGATAAGGTTGTGGTACGAGTGTGGCTCGTTGGAAATACATAGTGGAAAGTGCTTCCCTGTGCCTGAAGGTATCACAGAAGGCTTCCCACCTCTATGAGCTGAAGCTTGAAGGATAGATAGGAGAACCCTGAAGATGATCAGACCTCCCAGTTTCTCCCTTCCCAACCTCTATTTTTTCTTAGGAAAAGCTTCAAATATTTACCATGTCAACACATTATCATGCCTAGAAAGCATTTCCCAGTTTGGCTTTCCCTATTTTTTTCATTTAATGTTTATGTATTAGGCACCTAAGGTATGCACAGTGCTATACTAGGCACTGAGAACAGTGAGAGAGATAGGCACCTGCTCTTGTGGAATGTATGCTCCAGAGAGAAAGCTGAAGATAAATTATTATAACCTAAGTGCACAGTTAATTGTGATTGTATTGAGCATGTGTGAGTGTTACAAAATATTCTGTGTCCTTGTAATAGGGGACCAGGCATCATCTGAGGTCAAAGCAATCCCTTGGGAAGCCAAATTTCCAATTGAAATCTGAAGCATGATTTGGAACATTTTAGACCCAAAGTGGGGAGGAAGGTGAGTGGAGAGAAGATGCATTCTTGGCAAGAGGGCAGCTTGAGTGAAGAAAAGAAGAAGAGTGTTTCAAGAGGGACCCATAGCAAGGCCAGATCATGAGGAGACTTGTGAGTCATTTTAAAAGAGCTGGACAAAAGGGGGGAAAGCCACAGATTATAAGGGTTTTATGGGAGATGGGAAACATGGAATGAGATGTCTAATCTGTATTAAAAATAGTTTTTTGGGTGTGGTATGGAGACTTGATCAAAGGCAAATTCTCTAAGGGCCTTTAACACACAAGTCTCTTCCTTAAGGAATGCTAAATAAAAGCTTAAATGGATAAAGTCTTAACAGGGACCAGAGTTTGTTTCTGGCATCTGGTTCTTGCCAGCAGTTTTAAGACCCACAACAGTCAGCAGAAGACCCATCGGGGCAGGCGTCTTTGGGAAACATCATGGAAATTGTATGAGTCTTTATCGCCAGCCTCATTTAGAAAGCACTTAGAACTGCTTTCATAACAGAATAAGTCAGAATACCTACTTTTGCTTTTAGGCATTGGCAAATGTATTCTCTCTACTGGGTATCCAGCTTCTAACACTAAAGACATTCTCTGGACAATGGATGCATAATTGGGCACTGTGTAACGGAACACCATAATTTCTCCATGCTGCCCAGTGTTGATTTCACTCTAGCTGTTTGTGTTGCCCAACTCTACTCTAAACTTTAGCTAAGGTATATTTAAGGTTGTAAATATATCACACAGGCTCTAATTATGGGAGAAGGCCTTATTCAAACACACTATTAGTCACTCTCAGCCTGATTACTGGAACAGACTAATTGGTATTTCTGAATCCCGTTTCCACTTCCTGACACATTCCACAAATAAGGCAGGACCAGCCATGGACAGATTTGGGCAGTCACATGAATTAATGAACTCTTTCTGTACCTTATTCCTTACTTTCATTTCTTCCTACCAGGCACAAAGTCTCCATCAGCTGCCTGCTGAGAACCCCAGAAGGATCATTCATCCCAGAAATGATGAACTGCTACCTTCCTTCTTTCTTTCTCCCAACATTTACTTGTCCTGAATATCATTTTCTCAGCTTTTACATCCTAGCAAAATGAAGCAATATGTGATTTTGAGGTAAGGTGTTAAGGACTGCTTATAATTTATAATGCCACCTTCTCAGAAAACATTTGCTTTTTTCTTCAACATCAGATTTTAGAGTTTTAACAAAGCTTTGAGTAGTATAGCAGTATCAAATACTGTAGCATAAACAGAATGAAGATGAATTGGAGTAGAAGAAATTTCCCCATGTCTTTCATGTAAGAGCACGATTGAACATTGTGAGTAGTGTTTTAAAGTTTACAAGGTATTTTTACGTTTGTGTTTAATCCCTTTAACAGACTTGTAGGTGGGTAATGAGAGAAATGAGGTAAGAATATCTACTTGATTCCATCCGCCGCAAATAACAATAAGATAACAGTTATTACTATATTTGGATGGAGTTTAGACTCCATTGTGAATATCACGCAATAAGAACATGGTATTTATTTACTCTTATGCCAGGTCTTACAAAGTCTCATGGATCAAAATGAGTGTAATAGTACCATAAAGAGAAATCATGAACTAAAAAGAAATGTGTAAGGTCTTGGGTTACTGTTCTTCTTGAATCTCTACGTAAGATTTCCCCAGTAATCCTGTGTTCGCCACTCTTCATACCGACTGTGGTCCTTTCCCACTGATCTGTTATCCACTTTCACTCTACTCATTACCTTCGAGATGCCAGGACTGGCCTCCTACTTTCACTTTTTGCAGCCTGCCCACATAACATTGTGCCTACCTTCGAAGCAAAAGAATCCCCAGGTGGCTGTTTTCCTCATTAGTTTCACATCATCCTCTCTATTTCCATCTGGTCATCCCTTTCCTGTTATGTGACTTGCTTGTGGGGGAGGGGATCCTACTGGAGTGTGGCAGACCCCTAGTGATCACAGTTCTTTCAGCTTTGCTGGTGCTCCCAACACCTTCAGAAGCGCCAGACTTTATCAACCTTGGCATGCCTGACTTCTTTCTCACTTGCAGCCACTCTCTCAGGAATTCTTTTTTTTTTTTTTCTCAAGCTCCCGCCTCAGTCTGTCCAATATGTTTGTATGAGATTGAATCTCACTGGGAACATGATTTATGTACATTCCCGTGAGTCTCTTTTGACCCAAGGGGAGCTGACGGCATGAGTTGCTAGCATAGTGTTGCATAACATGACATACCAGCATCCCTGAATCTGAGCCCCTTTCTAGCTGAGACCTCACTGCAAAATGAAGCAGAAGTAGATTTTAAAGTTCCTTTTCTTACAGCCACTTCTGATAACAGTCTTTAAAGAGCAGTTTAGCAAGGAGTGTTCTATGAGGCTGATGTATAACAAGTATATAGACTTCTAGCTTTTTAGCTTGATCCAAAGAATGACCTTTCAATTGTTAGAGGAGTGCATGGATAGTTCTGAAACCATGCTTACTTCCATGAGTTTGGAAAAATCAGTTCTACATTTTATCTATACAACATGGTCATCATTGATATTGTATTAATTCAGGAAGAGCAAAGGAAACTTCATTTTATTGTCAAGATTCCTAGCAGACATTTGCAGAGAAATTCTAAACAGTGTCTTTCTTAATAGGCCATCTCATTTCCTGCAGCCTTACTTTTGATTGAATGTGGTACATCTGAGAACAGGGGAAGATTAATAGAGGATGACCGTGGGTCATTCTAAGTGGGCAGCTCTGATGGATTGAATGCTACTGGGTGCACTGCACTAGGTTTTCTGGCCAGTCCTGCTTCTGACCATATACTGTCCAGAGTATTGATTTTGCTAACCTCTAGTTGTAAATTCCTGTCTGAAGTGAATACTTGCATTAAGGCCCATTTGTCAAGCACAAGCTTAATCAAAGATTATAATTGGCATTAATGAGTCCTCAGTAAAAGAACAGGATTGGAGTATCAGTTAAAGATTAGTCCAGGTCAGTGCATCCATCCGCCATCACCATCTGGAAGGGAAGCTGACAGCTGAGCAGGGAATTAGATTTGCTGCCAGGATATTTCCCTTTCTTGATGGGCAGGTGTCCACAGTCCTCATTATGAATAATGTTTGGATTGAGTGGATGACCTTTTTGGCAAGAATCAGTACTATCATCCCTTAGGGTAATCTTCTCTTATGGGAAATCCATTCAAAAGGCAATTTAAAAGCTTACAAAGAGAAACAGGGGGCCAGTTTAAACTTAATTCCAGAAGCTTGGATTTGTCAATCACAATTTTGCAGATATTTTGCATGCATATTTGGATAGTTAAATTAAGACCTCTCTCTACTTCTCCATCCAGGGATTACTGTCAAAAACAGTGAACAGGTCATTCTCCCTCTCATGTGATTCCATTTTTTTAAGTTTGTTTGTTTGTTTAGAGAGCTTGCAAGTAGAAGAGGGGCAGAGAGAGAGTAGGAGAAAGAGAATCCTAAGCAGGCTCTGCATCGTCAGCTTGGAGCCTGATGCAGGGCTCGAACTCCCAAATTGCAAGATCATGACCTGAGTTGAAGTTGGACACTTAACCAACTGAGCCACCTATGTGCCCTGGGATTCCATATTTTGGGTACCATCTTTGTTTTAGTTCCATTACATTATAGAGGTGCCATCTCTCGTCTTCATTGGCTCTCATCTATTCTCCTTTTGGTTCCACTCATCTATGAAGCTAGAGTTCAAGTGGTCTAACTGCTGTTTGCACCTGAGAAAAAATCAGTCCTATCTTTCTCAAGATCCCTTGTTGGTTTTGCCTTTGTTAATGAGGGACAAAACAGTTGAGCCTTTGCTGTCTCTGTAAGAAGTCCATTCTGCATGTTTTGTCCCACCTTGTTAGAAGGGCCAGCAGAAGCCAGATTGAGTCCTAGGGTAAAGGAAATTTTAGATCTCTTTCCTTCTGATTCCATGTAATCTAGCATAGTGTACAAGGGCAAGGGGCCAAAACCCCAGCCTGTACTATAGTTTTAGTTTGCCTGACCTTGTCTCTGTGCATATATTTCCTTTGTGAACTCCTGCTTTTTTTGTGTCCTAGTTATCTTTCAATTTTTATATCCCTGACATTCTGGAATCTCACAGATATGTGAGGTTTCATTATGAATACTGGCTGCATTCTAAGAACATGCCAAATGTTAGCTGATTTCTTAATGACCATTCATTATGCTTCCTTCCATTTGAATTTTTCTGAGAGATTATCACTTTTCACCCTTAATATAATTCAGTCTTCTCATTGAAATAAAATCTCTGTAAAATCTGTGGCTCATAAGGTCAAAGGAGATTGTCCCATTCTTCAATTCCAAGACCTTTTCTTCTGAATTTTTGTGGTTCTTACTGTGTCACTGTAAGGATGTGTGTGACATTCGAAATCCATGTCTTCAAATATATTGTACTTCATTGGCTGGTAGGAGCAGTATCATTCAGAAAGACTATCCAGTCATGCATTTTTTTTCATCCACAAATGTTTTAACTTTTTCTCATAGGTGCCAAGCATTCTGCTAAGTTGATGTTATGTAATAGTCACAAAGAAGGACAGGGTCCCCGACCTTACAGAACATACATTCTGAATTAATGGTAAATTACACTTTGTGCTAAGAAAAGACCATGAAATAGGTATAATACCTGATCTCTTAAATAATTTCAGGGACCTAAATGATTATATGTTCAATTCATAAGTTAGTATTTGAGTGTGTGCACTACAGTACCTGTACAGTTAAGTTACAACTACTTTTTGGACTCACAGACAAGTTAGTTAGGAAAAAACATATCCTCCGTTAAGCCGGTATGTACAGAGGCATAGCTGTTTCTGCACACAATAAAATGTTGCTGTGTTTAAGAGTTCCATTACAGTATCTGGCATAGGATATGTACATAATGTATTTTTAGTGTTATTAGCAGTATTTATAGTGCTAATAATAATTGCTACATTTACATGCCTACTATGAAACACCATTCTACACCAGGTACCTAACACCTCATGTAAGTTTCAGAACAATTCTGTAAGACAGATGTCATTATCTGAATTTCACAGATCAGTTGTTACTGTTATTTTCAGTAACAACATTAATAAATGGCAGAAATTGGATTTAAATCAGTGACTTCCAGACTCTAAATTTTGTGTTCTACTTGTTGGTCTCCATTTTTCTTGATGTCTAAACAGTCATCTTCTTGGTGGGACTTTTAAGCATGGATATGAACATATGCATGACCTGCTATCTCTGACTTCCATAAATCTCCAAGATTCTTTTGTATCCTAAACTCATCTCACATGTTAAAAATTTAGTTAATAGGAGACAATGTCATCAGCAGGATCACCTTATGCAAGGAAGTAAAATATAGTTATTACCTCAATCTCTACACACACACACACACACACACACACACAGAAAATTGTGATTCACAAGAATACTTGTGAGTACTTGATTTAACCTTTAATATTTCCATTAACTTAATTAGATATGTGCTTGCTGCATATGTTAAAGATTGGCTCAAAATCCTTCCTATCCATGTTGTAGTTAATCCGATGGCATTTTTTTCTCCATGTATTTTTAAAAGTTTTTCCTGCTTTTATATTGCTTTTTTTAATTGTAAGTGATTTTTTCTCTTTACAGAAAAATATCATTAAATTTTACTGCCATAATATACAACACAAAATCCCAACTAACTAGCCCATCTTAAAATAAATCACTAATTATTATAAATCATGAATGTTAGACACTATCTTCAATAAAAAGGCTCATTACATACTAGTTAGTGATTCTAGCCACTGAGCAAATTTTCATTCCATCATCAATTTTGTTTGGTCTTTAATAGTACCAGTTGAGACACACTTGGTTGTTAGGATCAAATAAAAGGAGAGCTTATTCAATCATTTGAGCAGTTCAAATGAACAATGGAGACATTGTGTGTTAATTCAATTTGCCTAGTTGATTGGATCTCCCTAATCCTCTCTGTCTCCCTAAGTGACATAATGAAAATGTTTAACAGCAATCCATGATTTTATTAAGGATTATATAGACTCACTTATTGATCCTTCCCTCCGGTATACCATGAGTCAAGGTTACTTAGGAAATCTACCCTTATTGTTGTATTAGTCTGCATATGTGATGGATTTGTTTTGTTGGGGTTTTAAAAGCCTTATTGAAGTAATTTTGCACAGGAGTTGAGGTAAAAAGCAGATGGATATTTGCTCTTGAAGATGGAAATTTGTAGTGTTTACCTCCCATAATAAATTATACACATGGTCATCAGAAAGGTTCATTAGTAAGAAGAACTAGTCAAGTAGGGAAAACACAAGTCTTTGAAGGTTGTTTTTAACCAGGAACCTTTTTTTCTCATCACTTAGGAATCCTGAATATTGTCACCTCATAGCTCCCCCATTCAGAATGAAAAATGAAGAAGAATTAGAAAACATCAAAACAAAATATGCACATGGGATATGGCAACCTCTCTACCTTGTGCCAAATAGTGTCTCATGGTGTGGATAATGCAGCAGACTAGGAATATGGACTCTGGCTCAGTGCTGTATTTCTGTTCTGTACCAGTTGTGTCATCTCAGGGAAAGTCACTGTAAATCTCAGGACTTAAGTTTCCCCTTTGCTAAGGGTGAGATGATAGTTCTTGCCTCACAGACTTGTAAGGAAGATCAGGTGAGAGTCTTTGGAAAGCACTCTGAAATCACAAAGTGCCATTAAATGGAATAGATGGTGGTGCTGAAGCCAGATTACTTGGCTGCTTTCCCAGGACTGGAAATTCTGGAAGTGTCTTCTCTTCCCAGCCCTTGGGTAGAAGGAAGTACAAGTGCTTCAATACACACTTATCATTGGATATAGCAAGAAGAGCTCAGTAAGTTAGTGAGGA
The DNA here is from genome assembly GCF_003009895.1 of Hyaena hyaena. Lineage (NCBI taxonomy): Eukaryota > Metazoa > Chordata > Mammalia > Carnivora > Hyaenidae > Hyaena > Hyaena hyaena. Next base: position 61,439 of record NW_024081217.1, on the reverse strand, counting down.
TCTAGACGACTGGAGAAAAGACCTCAGAAAATCCTTTATGACTGTCAAAGAGGCTCTTTTACCCCTTCCAGAGTCTCTGAGAATGAGACCTTGGGCTCTTAAGTCAGACAGACCTGAGTTGGAGTCCTGGTTCTGCCACTCATTGGGAAAGTCATTTCATCTTATAGCCTCAATTTCTTCTTTTGTAAGTTGGGGTTAATTGCACCTGCTGTGGTGTGAGAATTAAGTCACATAGTCATTCCAGGCCTTTATTCATTGATTGGCATATATCAAATGCTTAATTACTGTGGCCATTATCATTATACCAGATGTGTTCTCTTTTAAAAAAAAAAAGCTTTTGAAATTTGACACACATTGTTATATTAGTTTCAGGTATACAACATGATTCAACATCTCTATGTGTTATGATCTCACTACAAGTATAGCTACCATCTCTTACCATACAACCCTTTTACAATACCTTTGATTATATGCCCTGTGTTGTACCTTTTATTCCCATAACTTACTCATTCCATAACTGAAAGCTTATATCTCCAACTCTCCTTCACCCATTTTGGCCATACCACACTATCCACCTCCCCTCTAGTAATGATTATTTTTTTCTATGCATTTATAGGTTTGATTCTGCTATCTATGTATCTGTCTGTCTGTCTATGAGAGAGGAAGCTAGCAGGTGAGAGGAGCAGAAGGAGAGAGAGAGAAAGACAGAGAGAGAGAGAATCCTAAGCAGTCTCCACATTCAATTCAGAGCCTGACACAGGGCTCAGTCCCATGACCCTGTGATCATGACCTGAATGAAATCGGGAGTCAGACGCTGGACCAACTGAACCACCCAGGTGCCCCTAAGTCTGCTTTTTCATTGTTTATCCATTTGTTTTGTTTTTTAGATTCCACATATGAGTAAAATCACGTGGCTTTTTTTTCTGTGCATCTGAGGCTGGTATGAGTAGGCATCTGGGGCTCGTGGAAGAGGCAGGCCAGCTTTGGTATCAGGAAAAGCTGGCTCCTGTCTTCATTGTCAAGGTTGAAGCGGTGTGTAAGGTGTTTTGCTTGCCAGCGCCCCTGATCTAGAACATTCCAGTAGCCCCTCTGTCATTTGGCAGAGTTCTAGAGCTGGGCCTTTTATATACTAGTTGTTCTTTTATTTAAAACACAGTCTGCCCAAGGCAGATGAATCTATTCCCATCCCTTGGTACTATACCCCCACCTGCTGCTTGCAGGGTGGGGGGTGGGGGTTCCCTGCATTGCTGGGTCTCCATCTCTCCTGCCATTCTCTTTGGGTGTTCTCTCCATTTTTTGTTCTGCAGAAGCTGTTGAGTCAGTATTAAGTTCTTCAGGAGAAATGGCTGTATAAATAGGTGTAGTTTGGTGTGTTTGTGGAGGAGATTAGTTGAGGGTCTGGAACCCCAGACCTGTCTTCTTCATATTCAGTAAGTGGATCCATTGATAATGCTCTGGGCTCAAATCTCCTAAATGAGGATAATGTCTTCCAGAAAATTCTCAGCCCAGACTATAAGGCAATTTGGGGTTAATGCTGTCTGGGTTGCTGTCATATATTCAAACCTTTGCCTCCCTTTCTGGATCACAGAAATCTTCTAGATAGGAGCTGGGTTCTAGAATCACCTCAGTTCTGTGCTAGTGGTCACCTCAAACCTCATTCCTTCTGAGCATGGCAGTTTGATGTAAATTGTCCATGTGCATATGGACATGCACTCTGTGTAAGAGAGATTACGGATAAAAACTGAGGGTGAGTGATCAGTGATGGCTCACAAGAGAATGAAATAGAAATAATTGAATAAATTGTTATTTTCCAGTCTCTGTGGTTAGGTTTCCAAGTGTCCCAATCAACCCTCAGCCTGCCTCCCGCATCTCTCCAGATGCTCACCATCTCCCCATTCACCACCATCAAGGTCGAAAGCTTTCCCTTTCTTTACTTTGAGTTTCTTTGGCTGCCCAAATAATTTAACTGACACAAGACAGATTAACAGGAGAAAAGCAAATTTAATACTGTGTACAGAAGCCTTGTAAAATAACGAGAATCTAAGACAGGCAATTGAAGCTCATCTACCATCCTGAGCTAAGAAGTGGGTAGGGGTCTGGGGCTTCCAAGGGAAGGAAGACAACTTGCATGAAGAGGAAATGTTTGGTAAACCGATGTTTGCCCTGTCATGCAGATGTCTTTCTGATATAAAAAGTTACCTCAGGTAATAGCTCTCTTCCTGATTCACTTGCCCTATCTGAATTTCTTTAGGCAGTTAAGGGAGAGATAAAACATTTTTCCTGTCTGCTGAGTCTTAATTGCTTTCAGCTCAAAACAGTCCACATGACAAAGTGGCACATTTTGGGGTGACGTTCTGTTTCTCCCTCAACGTCATAGTGATATTTCCTCCTTTCCCCCCTTGCCTAGTTTCCCCTACAGTTTGTGAGATTTCAAGCCTTCAAGCCTTTGTAGATCTCGTTGCCTTCTGTCTGGAAGTACCTTCCTTGACTCTCAACTGTTTAGTAAATTTCCTCACATTGTTGAACACTCAGATCAAATACCACTCTTTGCTGAATCCTTTCTAATGTCTTTCAGACTTATATTCTCTTCCTCATGTAAATTTTCTGGCATGTATAAATAATAAGACAATTGAAGAATATTAAAGGCTAACATCAGTGAGAAGCCTCTGAGTGCTAAGCACTCTTTAGGCTGTATCTGTGTCACACAAAACTGTGTGACAAAGTAGGCTACGTGATCATGTCTGTTTTATAGATGAAGAAAATAAGGCTCCAGAAATAGAATTTTTCCAGGCTAATCAATATGGTAAGCAGAGTTTGATGTGTGTCTAGAGCTTGTATTCTTGCCCAGTAGGGTCCTATTTATGTTATGGCTTAAAAACTTACCTACTAGACTGGGATTCCTTGTGCTATTCCTATTAAGATTCCCCTTTTACACAAAGTAGGAGTTTAATAAGTGTTTATTGAATAAATGTTGATAGGCATTCTCAGTAAATAATTATTGAGTAAATGTTGTGCAGTAGGACTTATATTTAGGTGATCTGCTATTCAGTGCTCTTGAAGTACATTAATGGAATCACAAATCACAGTATGTCTTATTTTTTGTGTGAGTACTTATCATAGAGAACGTATCTCTGAAAAATTTGTAAATATTATGGATTTTAGTCTTTAATGCATGCAGTTATGTAAATCATAGTGTTAGCTATGGATATTTCTTCTCACTTTCCCTACTTCTCTAATTGAAAGTGTATGTGGGGGGCAGGGATATATATACATGTATACATACACACAGAAACACACACACATATGTACGTACATAGTCCTTGAGATTTGCTGTAGGAGCACATCTCTATAGTTTGAAGGAGCAGTTATCCTGCTGGGTTAGGCATAGGATTTGTAACAAAGATTCAAATTAAATCCTATAACTGTGAGACTGGCTTCCTCTTTTTTCCTACACTGAAGTGTATATATGAATTTTGATCCTTAAATTTGGACTTTGGAACTAGTTTCAAGCATCAGATCTAAGAGGGTACTGTGAAGATAGTCAGTTAATATTCATTGATTTTATAGATTTAGCACAGGTATACACTTTGTGTCAAAGGGAATACACTTTCTCAATTCTGAATTTCAGGAAACATTGATCCCCAAACATACCTTATGTTATCAACTTATTTAATGATTGAGAAGATAGACATTTATATTAGGAAGTATAAGTTCATGTCAAATACAGGGGTATCTTTATTTCTACTAAGGTTACATTTAAAATCAATCCCTTGGGGCACCTGGGTGGCTCAGTCGCTTAAGCGTCCAACTAGGTTTCAGCTCAGGTCATGATCTCACAGTTCGTGGATTCAAGCCCTGCAGTGGGCTCTGTGCTGATGCTACAGTCTGCTTGGGATTCTGTCTCTCTCTTTCTCCACCCTTCCCTTGCTCACTCTCTCTCTTTTTCTCTCTCAAAAATAAACAAACATTAAGAAACTTAAAAAAAATCAATCTTATCATAATAGGCAAAACAGGCCCAGGTACACACACACACACACACACACACACACTCAAAACTCCACAAATAAATAGTCAAAACAGTTTGGATTGGAATGTTCTCAGTTAACATTTATACTTTTTTCCCCTTGAAGTCTAGCTATGTTATATCCCCTTCTCATTATTAATTAATTTGTAAAAGGAAAAAAAAACCACACTGACTATCCAATCTCTTACCAGCTTTCTTCTCCCTTGCCTGCCCAATTAAAGGGACTCGTTTCCCATGCCTTTCTTTCTTTCATTCTTTTGTTCTTTCTTTCTTCCTTTCTTCCTTCCTTCCTTCCTTCTTTCCTCCCTTCCTCCCTTCCTCCCTGCCTGCCTGCCTGCCTTCCTTCCTTCCTTCCTTCCTTCCTTCCTTCCTTCTTTGTAGCAATGGGTGTCTGCATTTGCAAATTATGGCTAATAAAATATGAAAGAAATCTGTGATTCTAGGGAAAATTACTTTCCTCAATTAAAAGTACACAGGCACCTGCTGATATTTCTTGATAGCCTCTTTCTGCCTGAAATTTGAATGATGTTCACAGATGTGGCAATTTTTTAAACCTTGAAGTGCCAAGCATAAAGAGAAAAGTCAACATGCTAAGGACCCCAGAGCCCATAAAAAGAGCCCCGGTCCTTGAAGTATAGTTGAACAAGTAAGGTCACAAACTGCCTGACTTGGCTTATTGTTATGTGAGGTCAAAAGATGTATTTGTTTAAGCCATAATTAGTGAGTTTCCTGACACTTGTGCTGAAAGAGTCAACATCTAGATTTGGTGGAAGAGGCCCAGGAACACTTTGGGAAGCACCTCAAAGTTAGGGGAAAGTAAACTGCCCCTTCTTACTCTCAGAGGCAGTTTGATTATAACTTGGCCTTCTATCAAGATGAGAATAAGGACAGTGTTATCAAGTATCTAAGTTCTGACCCTTCCCTGGAAGTCAGTCAACCAGGTCATGATTTTGACAGAAAGAGAAGACTTATCTGTGTAAATTCCTTCTTCATCTTTTTAGGTCAGTGTATCTTCAGATCATTGGTACCACATAAAACCTGTTGGCTAAGTTTTTCTTTATAAGTGTTTTACCTAATACGACTCCATGAAAAAGTCCCTATGCTTCCTTTATTCGTTGAGTAAATATTTGAGTATCAGCATAACTAAACATAGCCTCTCTTGTGTAGTATAGCCTGATGAAAGAGGGGAGCATAATTCCAATAAGTATAAAAATGAATATATTTTTACAAGCTAAGTGCTATGAAATCAAAGGACAAAGTTCTAAGATCTACTAAAGATGTCTGGCCTTTGAGGTACTGAAAGTTAGGAGACTTCTTTGAAAGTGCCACTTGAATAATGAGGAATCAGTGGGTGTTAACTAAGGATGAAGAGGGGGGAAAGAGCATTCATAGAAGAAGGAAGAGCAGGCCCAGGTTACTGAGGACAGAAAGCAGCAGGATGAGTTGGAGGATTGCAAAGAAGATCACTATGGTTGGAGTGCTGAGGATAAGACGGAGTCCGGAGAGGTAGGCAGGAGACCATACAGAGCTCTGTTTTCTATCTTAAAGTCTCTGGACTTTATCCTAAGGACCATGAGAAGTCAGTGAAAAGTTTAAACGAGAGTTGTAAATATTTCAGTGTTTTGCAAAGATGAATCTGGCTGTGCTGTGAAGAATGGATTAGCACAGAGCCTGTCTGAATGCATTTGGGTAATTAAGAATTCATTGCATTAATTCACATGGGAGATAATGGTAGTTGATGATAAAGTGGTTCTGTTGGTGGTGGTTGGGCTGCTATTGGAGATGCAAGAAATGGATAGATTTGAGAATTACATTCAAGAAGTAAATGGCTAGATTTGGTACTAGCTGGGATAAGAGGTCTTAGAAAAAGAGGCTTTCAAGGATGACCCCAAAGTCCTTTGCTTGCTACCTGGATGAATCATGATACTATTTTCCCAGATTAGGAATACAGGAAAAAAAAACCAGAATCAGAGGGAAATATTATGATGTTATTTTTGGATCCACTGAATATGTTTTAATGGACTTAGGTGTAAAGGGTGGTGGTAGAGGGAATTTGATGAAAAGCTGCAGTCACATTTACTAGCCTGTTTATCATTATTGATGACATTTTTATTTCTCCTGTTTGTTGCCACTTATTTTCCTGATGTCTTTAACTGATAGTGGATTAGTTACTGACATGGGGGATCTCGGGATAAATGGTCTGTTTATGGCATCTAATGACTTTGAAGATGTTGTTCTTGGGAGGGTGTTTCTCCCTGCCTGCCCAGTGTCTTTTATTTTTTAGCTAAAAATGCACAGTGCCTCTGACCTAAAACATGGAAGATATTTGGATTAAAGTTGTAAAATCTCCTTCCCCCATTGGTTCTGTTAGGGGAAAATCCATATTTAGAAAATCGTTATGTTTTTATGGACTTTATTTTTTAGTTTTGACTTTCAGAAATATTGAAGAGCTAGTTCAGAGAGTTCCTGCTCATTCTCACATAGTTTCCTCTATTTTTAACATCTTACAGTACTGTGGTACTTATTATAATTAATTAATCAACATGATAGATTTTTATTGATTAAAGTCCACACTTGAAGAATGTCCTTGGTTTTTACCTTCTGTCCTTTTTTCAAGGATCCTTTCCAACTTATTATTTCGTTTAGTTGTCATATCTTCTTAGGTCCCTCTTGGTGGTGACAGTTTTTCTGCATTCTTTGGTTTTGATGACCTTGGCAGTTTTGAAGAATACTGTTCATGTATATCATAGGATGCCCGTATACTGGAAAGTAATATTTTTCTCACAATTAAACTGGTATTGGGGGTTTCAAGAGGAGGAACACAGAGGCAAAAAGCTCTTCTCATCACACTTTATTTTGAGTACATACTGTCAATACGATTTACTACTTTTGATGCTAATGCTTAGCAAATGTCTGTAACATTTCTCTACTATAACATTGTGATTTTCTGTTCTTCCTATACTGTATTTGGAAGGAAGTCACTATATGCCCAGCTCACACAGAAGGAGTGGGGAATTATCTGGAATTCTTCTGCAAGGGAGCTTTCTCTATTTAATCATGTATTTGTATCATTGTACTGTTAGAAATATATTTTGTACTTCAAATTACAATCTAGTACTGCTTTATTCAATTGTCTGAATTGTTTTAGTTTTGGCTCTCAGGAGCTCTTTACATTGCTTTCTGTGTTCCTTTGACATACCTCAGTCATGGTGGGTGTGGTGTTTCCTACGTGCTTTCTTTCTGGCATAGAAGATGCTCCAGGCTCAGCTTGTATAAGTCCTGCTCCAGTCCTAGCATCAGCCATTTTCCAAAGAGCTATCATTAATTTTTTGGAGAATGGTATTAGGAAATTATGGATGCTGGGTGTGCTCATTGCTATCGGATGTCATTTCTTTTAGGCTCTCTTATTTGGCAGAACTAAGAAATATATGTGTATATGTTAAGCCATGTATAACATGTGACTGTAAATATTTATGTATTTAAATATTTATGTAAATATGTGTCTATTTATATTACGCTAAATAAGAATTCTTCTTCAAGTCTCTAATCCATTACTACATGGATCATTCTTGCTTTTCCCTTTGGTTTTCTGTAAATCCACACTTTACCATTGAGACTCCTCGCTCCCACAATCTGCCATCTTTTTGTCTAATTGTTCAATTCCAGCATATCCACATAGCAGGTCAGAATTGTTACCTATCTTGCCATGGGCAATAATGTTACCAACTAGAAATGAGTTTGTGTATAGTTCCTTTTGCCTCTAGCCTTACAAAGTCTACTAATTTCCAGAGTTACTTAGGTTAGCAGCTTTTCCTCTCTATACCCTTCATAGAGGTTGCTTCAAATATTTACAACATAGCTAGTTTGGCTCCTTATATTCTGTATTCATTCCTGGGATCCTGACCAATGAAATGACTTTTTTTTTTTTTCTAATTTGCGTACATTAAGTTTCACTATTGTTGTATGCTATGTGCTATATATGCTCGTGCTGTAAGGTACTATAGGTTTTGACAAATGTGTCATGTAATATATCTACCACTATACCATCATAAAAAGTAGTTTCAAATCCCTGAAAATGCCCAAACAGGATGTTTTCATTTATTTAAGAGGGTAAATGTTTCTATAGTAAGAGGCATGAGCAAATGAACACTCACCTAACCAAGTACCCTGAAACTCCAAAAACAAGTGCAAATGACTAAAAGTAGAAAAAGAAAACTCATTATACAAGGAAATAGCTATCATAAGCCCTTATCACAAACCCAGGATATTTTTGAACTACAGTGAAATTCGGTTCGAAATCTAAGAGGAAACCTAAGTTGATAGCATCTGCCTTATTTTCGAGTAATGGGAGCTATTTTCAGGAAGGGGGTCTGGAAGGCAGTGTAAATCGTGCACTCATGGTGACCCTGGACATACGTGAACTAGGGGACAGGCAGACAAGTGTTCCCTCTGAGGCTCATTTTCTCATCATGAAGGTTTCCAAGAGGTGGAACAGAAATGAGCACATGGCAATGCCATTTTTATTTTCTCCCACTCAGCTTCCTAAATTGGAGTGGCAGCCTGGAGGCCAGGCTTGCAACGGAGCCCAGATCCAGCTTCACCACTCATGGGTGGGACTCGCTGAGCAGAAATAAATAAGCACCGTCCTGTCGAATAGAAACTTCCTGAGATGTAGCAGCTTATGCTCTGACCTCTTATCTACCCAGGAAGATCTACTGTGGTATAAGAAAAAGGAAAAGCTTCTCTGTCCCCCCGGAGTGCCAGACATTTCCTTCCCTATACAGACATGGGAACTTTAATGCTATAAAAAAAGGTGGAGGGTGAATGCTGTGACCACATTTGCTTTGGGGAATGTGGATACATTTCTTTATCCAGGTCAAGCATCACTGAATGCTCATAGCCCAGGTGCACTTGCAATCAGTGTGTTTGCTTTTTATTTCATCTTTCTCAGCCTTAAAACTGATGTTCTTCCCTTCTGGCATGTAGAGATAAGAATAGTTCACACGTAGAAAATGCAAGCCTAGAGAAATTATCAATGCTTTGAGACCAAAACCAGCTTCTCTCTCCATTGACAGACTAAAACGTATCACCTGCTCAGAACCGGGGAGTAGTCTATTCTCTTGCAAAGGGCCAGATGGTTTTGTCAATAATTTACTCTGGCAGTGTAGAAAGAGCTGGGCTCTAGGAAAAGAGATCCAAGTTTCTGATGCTCATTTTGCCATTATAGCCCCTCTAAATCTTACTCTGAGCTGCTATTAGTTTTAAAGCTCCTAAAATGGAACAGGCCTGTTAGACTATCTTTAGTTGATAGTTCCCTTCCCATTCTGAAAAAATTTAGTGCATTATCTCAAGCAGAGATAGGAGACGAGGAGGAGTACCAGTTTCCTTAAATGATGTTGCTAATGCAATGGGCAGTGTTAGTGACCCTTTTCCTCCAGCTCTCTCTTGAGAAGCTATTGATGCTGTCAATCTTCGATGTCTGAGCAACCCAATAAATACGAGATTAAGATCACCAAGCTCTCACTGTTTGCAATTCAAAAGCAAGCTTGACTTCCTGTGAGTTTTTCAGAGTCCTGAGTGTTCTTTTATTTTTTTAGCTGTAGAAGAGTTATGAATGTTAACACTGGAAAATTATAAAGTGTTAGTGCTGAAGGGCTTTTAATATCTAGTTCAGTCCCTTTGCTTCGAAGATAAGTAAACAGAAGTTCTGAGAGGTTGAGTAATTTGCTCTAGGTCACAGAGCTATGAAGAGGCAGAAAGAAGAGGAGAGTGTGCTGTGGGCTGTTGGAGAAATGGTATGTATTTTGTCACTGTCTGCAGAAGCCTAGGGACCCACAGGCTCCCAGAGACACTGTGATTTTCCATTGCTGATTTGTAGTTGAGCCTCAGTTTCTATATCTGGTAGTTGGGATAAAAATGACTGCCCTCACAGCGTGCTTCTGATGCACGTGGGAAGTGTGTGAAACGACTGAGTACGCTTGTGTGAGTGTACGTATGTGAAGGGCTGCTGGTAGTTTTGGTTTCGTCCATCTCGAAGCATTCCTTTTTCACAAGTCAAAAGCTCCCAGCCTGGCATTTAGCACTTACTTTCAGATCACATGTTTGTATATTTGTTTGTTTGTTTTTCTCAAAGCACTTCATTTGCAGAGATTGCACTCTCTTTATAAAAGAGGCTGAAGTGAGAAGGTTATTGTTAGCCAGGAAGTAGGCAATGCCAGCTAGCAGAGTTCTCTTTTACTTGGATGGTTAAAGGAAGATGCGAAGAAACGGTCGGTGTCAGAGCTGGCCTGACTTACATCCTGGGCTCTCCAGTCCTTCTCCAGTATTCCTGTAGAGAAGGAAAACTACAAGTCTGTGAATTTCAAGAGTTTCATTCCACATATGGCTCAGTTTGAACTATCTTCTTCTGAAGCCCCAAGTGCCTCAAAAAATGAGTCTATGGCCTTAAGAGTCACTCAAGTAGGAAATATATAAGAACATAGATTTTCTCAGCAGCCTGAGCTTGAGGAGAGAAGCTATGTTTTGTTTCTTTGTACCCCTAGGGCCTAATGGGAGTATAATAATAATTATTGAAATAAAAAGACTGAAATATCTTTACCTCAAACCTAAAAATAAAATTAATTCCAGATGGATAAAGATTTCAACGTAAAAATCAAAATGAAACAGACAAATGCTAGATGAAAATAGAAGTCTGTATTTATATAAATTTGAAGTAACGCCACAGGCATAAACCAGAAATGAGGGTTGATTGTTTCCATCAGGTAAAATGATCAGTTCTTACATGGAAAAACCCAATACAAAGTTTAAAAGGACCTTTTAAATTGGAAATGAGATTTGCACCTTGGATAGCATAGGTTAATTCTTGTTATACACAACAAACATTTAAAAAATCCTAATAGGAATAATGAGAAAAGGGCAAAAACAGGCAAGTCACTAAAGAAGAAATGTAAGTGCTTAATAAGCATGAAAACATATTAAATCCTATTAGTGAAAACAATTACGTATCAGAGAACAGGTGGCTATTATTTGTAGCTATTAGACTGACATAGGTTTTAAGCACATAATAATGCCAGGCATTGACCAGGGTGTCACGTGTATGCACTACAATGGGGGTGTTTGGTAAGCCTGTTTTGCATGATGTATTCTGTATCTCAAAATCATGCTCGCCTTTCGATCCTGAAATTGCACTTTTAAGAAGTACTTGAGAGAGTATACAAAGATGAACATGCAAGAATATCTACTAGAGCACAGTTTAAAATGCAAAAAAATTTAGGGGCACCTGGGTGGCTCAGTCAGTTAAGCATCCAAGTTCAGCTCAGGTCATGATCTCACAGTTCACAAATTTGAGCCCGCAATGAGCTCTGTGCTGACAGCTCAGAGCTTGGAGCCTGCTTCAGATTCTGTGTCTCCCTCTCTCTCTGCCACTCCCCCCTTCCTCAAAAATAAATTAAAAATATTAAAAAATTACAATGTAGAAAATGAGAAACAGCCTAAATGTTCCAAAACATGGAATTTGTTTTAAAAATAAAAGTATATTAGAAAGTATTGGAATCTTGGGGCACCTGCGTGGCTCATTTGGTTCAGTGTCTGCTCTTGATTTTAGCTCATGTAATGATCCCAGAGTCATGGGGTTGAGCTCCATATAGGGCTCTTCATTGAACGAAGAAGAGAGTGGGATGGTAATAAAGTGGCTGATGTTTCCATTAGGAAGGAAGTTTCTCTTGGGAGGAACTAGAGCTTAACTTTGTTAAGGAACTCAGGGAGATTAGGAGGAATATACACATCAGAATTGTATCACCTAATTGGAAATGGAGCTAGGAACTTTATTCACCAACTAATATTAGTCACTGGTAAAAGCGGTTCCTAGGATGTGTTAATTCCCAGAATTTCTGGCCTTCTTTACTGTCAGGTAAAGAGATGCAAACCCTGGTAGTTGGAAATGGACTGGCATGCATAGAAATACTAAGGGCTAAGATCACCTGGGTGGGACAGCAACAGCCTCTGGTACATTGAAGTTAGACATTTGACCATCAATAGGGCAAGACATTTTGGGTCATGAGAGGAAATACATTTATTTGCATACAGTCATATAATTAATGGATGAGCCAGCCGCAGACATCATGTCTGCTAACTTGCATCCAGGACTTTTTTCGTTTTCTGATGACCAAGGCCATCTTTGTCATGGCCGTTTCTAAGCATGACAGGTACACAAGCAGGATGCTTGTGTTCTTTTTCCTTCTGCTAACTACCATCCCACAGAAGAATAGGACGCAACCCAGTGGTCTTTAAATGGATCTAAGCCATGAAACCCTTATTTACAATGAAATTTATGAGGATGACCAATACAGTGAAAAAATGAATATGGTGCCGCTAAGATTGAAGGAGATGAAGAGGCCTTCTATGTTCGTTACATAAAAACCCTCTGAGGGGGTTTCAAAGAGCAACATTTGAAAACGCAAATTTGTTTTCTGGCATTTTCTTGTATTCTGGGAAGAGAAAAAGGAAATGATTATTCCAGGTAGTCTCGGCTAATGGTAGTTTTACAGAAGAAATGGTTGAGGACCAAAATTTTTTCTGTGCTCTTTAAGGTTCTTCTAGCTGGTTGAAGACTTGAAGTGACATGAGACCAGTTAATAGGAGAATGAAACCACAGTTTTAATTACATGTGCACAGAGGCCCAGTCATAAAATGAGATCCTAAGAAATGACCAGAGGAGACCGTTTTTATACTTTTTAGACAAACATAAATTTGTGAGGAATTGATAGGACAAAGAACACTGAAGATTGGGAGTTTATTTTTAAATATTTTTATTTATTTCTAGGAGAGAGAGAGAGAGAGAGAGAGAGAGACAGCATGAGCAGGGGAGGGTCAGAGAGAGAGGGAGACACAGACTCCGAAATAGGCTCCAGGCTCCGAGCTGGCAGTCAGCACAGAGCCCAACACGGGGCTCGAACCCACGAACCGCGAGACCATGACCTAAGCGAAAGTCGGACGCCCAACTGACTAAGCCACCCAAGCGCCCCTGATACGTAATATTTCTAAGCCTCAATTTCCTTATCTGCAAAATGGGAGCAACGACACAGGCTTCATGGGAAGAAGATGAAGTGANAGAGAGAGAGACAGCATGAGCAGGGGAGGGTCAGAGAGAGAGGGAGACACAGACTCTGAAATAGGCTCCAGCCTCTGAGCTGGCAGTCAGCACAGAGCCCGACGCGGGGCTCGAACCCACAAACCGAGAGATCATGACCTAAGGAAAAGTCGGACGCTTAACCGACTAAGCCACCCAGGCGCCCTGGGAATTCTAATTAATAAGGAATTCTAAGCAGAATTTAGGCTGGTATAGTAAATTAGCAAAAGTAAGAAGGTTTATTGATTCAGTCTACTCAGTTTCAAATTGCCTATGTCTCTTACCTCCTGGCATGGGAAGGGGTAAATTTCACATGGGGGATTTATTTCCTGTTTTCTGGAAACAAAGTAGGGGGAGGTCACAGTGGTGCTCTTGTATTGGCTGTTTCTTAAGTAACTTTAATTCACAATAATCATTATGCCATTGTGGTACATTTGGGGGTGGCTGGCCCTTGGCCCCCCAAAAGACTGATGCAGAAAAAAGTGCACATGATATAAAAAGCATGTGATGTCCATTGTAAAGGGATGGATTTTCCTGAAAAAAAATACCACTCCGTAGGCTGCTAATTGGTCTTCTGTGAGATGTTCAAGTTGAATGATGGAACCCAGACTTCCACAAGAGCTCATTTTGTTCTAGAAGATTAAATGGTGGTAACTTTTGAAAATTATCATCTGAATCTCAGGATCTTTAAGTTTACGGTGCAGTTGTTTGCAAATAACCTTAACATATCATTAGAAAGCACTGTTTTCTCTCTTGGTAATTTTTTTGTCTGTTAGAATGAGTGTAGAAGAGTGTAGAAGAGCCCATGGATCCTGTGAAGTCATTTGAACTGGGTTACATAAGGAAGAGTCACTTATTTTGTAACTCACTTAAAAATTCCTCCTCTCCTCTAGCCATACTTAAGGGGGTTGATGAGGAAATATGTTTAAGTATATGACCTATACTTAAAACTTTGTCAAAATTGAGCTATTTTACATAAGTCATTCACTTAAAATATGAAGGTAATTATAGATAAAACTAGTACCTACTTTTCCTTCAATCTCAATTACCACATCTTGATTTAACTGATTATTTACATGTCAACACCTTGATTTATATATGCTGTTGTTAAAAGTGTCAACACAGGGTCATAGTGGTTATGTTCATAAGCATTGGAGCCACATAAATGTGGGCTCATATATTATGACCACAAGTCAATAGCTGTTTGATGTTGGGCAAGTGTTAACTATTATTTTGAAAATCAGGCTCACTGTGATTGAAAATCAGATACAATAAGCTTAGTATCATGGCTGGAATATACTAAGCAATTTAAAAGTTATACCAAATATTTTTTGCTTCTGGCCTATATTTTCAAAAAGGAAAATTAATTCTATCTATGAAAGGTGATGAGGTATTTAAACATCAAAGTTCATCAGGCAGATTTATTTCAAGCACGTCAAATATTATGCTAGCAAGAAAGATCAGTATATTGGCAAAAACATGATCAGAGGGGTATAAAAACTGTATGTTATGTGGTTTGTATGTGTGTATGTATTTTGAGAAAGATTGCTGTTTCATGTCACCAGGTCATAAAAAAAAACAGGAGGTCCTTATGATCTGTAACAAGAATGTGTTTAACAGGTGGTCCAGGTGTACAGACTTCGATTTAGAAGCACAAAAATGGTAGTCAAGAAGTAAGGAAGGAAGTATCTGTGTCTGAAATTAGAGGAGCAAAGTTCTTCTTTAAGAGTGGTGTCTAACGCGTGAAGCTAACATGAAGGAATGTCAACAGGGATCAAAAACAGTGACAGTAACATTTACAGGGGTTTTTTTTTGTGATCACGTTTTAATGTTTTATTTCAGACTAATAAATAAAGTTTTGGATAAATGGAAGCATATTATATATAAGCTTTTATTGAAGATTATTGTTAAGCATTTTTTTTCTGTTTTGGAATTCTAAGTTACATTTTAAATGAACCTTAATGAAGTATACATATGTTAATATATATATATATATATTTTTTTTTGAGCATGATAGCCTAATGAGTTTTGGCAAATGTCTATATCCTTATTACTACCAACCTGATCAATTGCTGATCCGATTTCTATAAATGAGATAGCAGGGATTATTATTAGCAAATAATACTAAAATTAGTGAATACGAGTTTTGCCTGGTTTAGAACATGAATTCATTATAAGATAGAATCATACACTATGTACTCTTTGCATCTGGCTTGTTCTCATTTAGTGTATATCTTCCAGATTCATTCATGTTGTTGCATCCATGTTGCATTATGGCGGCCATGAAAATCTGCTGCCCAGCTGTCTTGGTGGAGAGGACATAATTGACCAAGAGTCTCAGTTGCTGTGCCTCAAGTTCATCAGTGTGTTCATGGCTGAGGCCCCACTTCCCTCAGGCTGCTCCCAGCCAGTAGTTTCACATGACAGGATGCTAGGATAGGACCTAGCTGGTAACAAGCCTTAGGTTTGTTTGTTTTTTTTTAATGTTTTATTTATTTCTGAGAGAGAGAGAGAGAGAGAGACAGCCTGAGCAGGGGAGGGTCAGAGAGAGAGGAAGATACAGAATCTGAAACAGGCTTCAGGCTCTGAGGCAGCTCTCGAACCCATGAACTGTGAGATCATGACCTGAGCCAAAGCTGGATGCTCAACCGACTGAGCCACCCAGGCGCCCCACAAGCATTAACTTCTAAGTAGCAAGTTAGGCTCTAGCAGTCTTTGTTGGTCTGGCCAAAATCTTCTTAGCGCTCCGCAGCTGTGTGAAATGCTTCTTACCCAATCCTTTCTCCTTTCTTCTTTCTTTGACAGGAGCCAGGTTTCCATTGCTATTTGATGTCTGACTTCCTCCTCTTATCCACCCCATTTTTCTCTGAAGGTGTTTTCCCCAGCAAGTGTCTCCCCAAGTCCAGTTCCACGCTGTCTGCTTCTTGAACCTTAGCTGACTCATTTACTTTTTAGCATTTCATTCACGTTGGGGTTTTTTTTGCTCTTATTCTACTGTAAGAATAGATCATAATTATTTATCCATTCTAATATTGATGCCCCCTTGACCCGTTTCCTGTTTTTGACTGTCACTTAGAAAATTGCTATAAACATCTTTGTAAAAGCTATTGTGTTTTCATTGACCTCAGATAAATGTCTAGGAGTGTAGTTGCTGGATCACATGCGAAGATGCTGCCAAATTGCTTTCCAAGGTGGTTGTGCCATTTTACGTTCCCAGAAGCAACACATAAGAGCTCCTATTGCTCCACATCCTCACCAGTTCTTGCTATTGTCACTTTTTAAAATTTTAGCTGTTTTAGGGAGCATGTATTGATATTTTGGTGTCACTGTCATTTGTATTTTCCTGATAACTAAAGATGCGGAGTATCTTCTCAGCTGCCTTTGGCCACTTAAAAACTTATTTTTTGGGAAAGTATGTGTTCAGTTCCTTGACAATTTTTATTGGACTGTTTTCTTTTTCTAGAATTGTAAGAGCGCTCCGTCTATTCTGAATACAAATTATTTGTCAGGATATGTTTTGCAAATGTTTTCTCTCAGTTCTTTGCCTACATTTTCACTTTCTTAATCATGTCTTTTGAAAAACAGCTGTTTTAATTTTGAAAAACTCTAGTGCATCGGCTTTTTTGTTTTTATAGTTGGTGGTTCTTTTGGTATTCTCTAAGAAATCCTTGCTTCCCATGAGGCTGTGAAGATTTTTCTTCTATCTTCTGTTAGAAGTTACATATTACAGCTTTTATGTTTAGTTTTATGATGAATTTTTGTTACTTTTCTTGTATAGGAGGTTGAGGTTAATATTTTTCTCATATGGGTATACACTTGCTCAATCACTCCTTGTTAAAAAGGCATTCCTTTCCTCATTGATTTATTTTGATGTGATTGTCAAAAATCAATGGACTCTATATGTATGGGTCTATTTCTGGACTCCTTAGTCTATTCTATTGATCTGCATGTCTATCTTTAATACCACATTGTTTTATTACTATAGCTGTAGAGTGAGTCTTGAAATAAGGTAATAACATCCTCCAATATTGTGTTGCTTTTCTTTAAAAATATCCTGGGTATTCTAGGTTCTTTGCGTTGTCATATGAATTTCAGAATCACACAAAGAAGCTATTGGAATTGGAATTGTATTGATCAATTTGGGAATGAATCTTAATAATAATGAGTTTTGGGAACATATGCTATTTTCGAGTGTCTGTAAATATATTTCTCACATGTTTTCAAAGGACTAGTACGGTTCCAGTTACTTTATTATGGCAGAGGAAGAAACTGACAATTCTCATTATAAACAGAATTCCAAATAGGCCATTGCTAGTGATATTTCTCTAACTGCAATCAAAGTTTGCCCAGTTTTAGTTTTGGTAATTCCCCACCCCCCTTGAAAAAAGGGAGTAAAAAAAGAACAGTGGAAAAATCTATTTAATGTATTTGGCCAAAGTTTATCATTAAAGAAGCAGGAAAGGTAAATAAGATGCAGTAGGATCCCCTCTCTAAGGAAATTATATTAAAAAAAAAAAAGAACATCTCAAGGCAACCTTGGCTATTTGCATATATGACAATATCCCTCATGACCTTGTAACATGAGACCACGTTAATCAGACTGCATGTTTCTGTGTTACCATATATGGGAGACAAAGAAGTAAAATATATATACAAACCACACCGTGTGGTGTTCGGGGCTCATTTCTTTGGGTACGAACCCTACTGATCCACGCAGCTAAAATAAAGTTGCTTTCTGGAAAGAAAAGCCTCGATGTCACAACTCTCTGTGTGAGAATCCTGCTACAAAGAGAGAAGGAAGTTGGAAAACCAAAGCTGGGTACTGGCTTCATTTCAGACTGCTATGACCTTGGACAAGCTACTAAATTTATTACAGTCTTAAGTTTCTTATAAGTAAAATGGGTCTAATCTTATCTCTTTTTCTTGGAGGGGCTCGAACCCCTCCAATTACTTGGATCTTTGTCTCAGGATTCTTTTATCCATCTTCTTTTCTGTTATTTTGTCATTTGCAGTAGGACAAGGACACCTCTGAGCACTTAACTGGAAGGAAACACTATCCAGAGCTTTTACCTTGTAGGGAAATTTTTTCTCCTTTCAATGGGATTATACCTGAGAAATAATATGTTTTGGGCTTTTGGCCTATCAAGACAGCTATAGCAAGCAAACCTTACTTTCATTTAGAAAAAGATAATTTTATAAGCCTTCCTTATTTTAAAGCATTTTTGTATATTTTTTAAAAAATTAAATAAAATCATTGCTTAAGAAAAGCATCATGACTAAATAAATATATTTATAATGGAAATTGTTCTGGGTTTAGTAACCTATCATCGTCAGGAGAATTGAACCCTGTTACTTTTCACAAACGCTTATTTATGAACTAAAAGGCTTACCTTGTTTCCTTTTACTGAAGAGAACAGAACCCACAGATACTTGGTTTTTCTTGATAAGTTCTGTATAGAGTATAGCCTGAAGCCAGGCTCCTTTTCTTCTGGTCTGAGCTCTTCTTCTTATTAACTGTAACTTCAGGACATTACTCACCCTCTCTAGGCCTCTGTTCGCTCATCTCTAAAATGGGTTAACAAGTACTGACACCCAGAGCTAATATAAGATTGAATAATATCATGATATTATGAAGCACTTAGATAATATGAAGCAGTTAGAGCAGTACCTTGTATGTGGTAAGCATACAAAGAGTCATTAAGCATTCAATAACAATTATGAAATTTCTCTTGGTCTTGTGCTATACTTTTAATATAGACTTTTAATACCAAATTTATTGTAATACTAAAATTTTTGGTGAGAACTACTACTTTTTTGGAGAATCTGAATTGGATATGCAGGAATCCTGACGCTCCCGAGTCAGTTTTGTTCCAGGTCTAAGGAACTTCTGGAACTCACCATCAACAAAGCTGAATACATCAATTACCTAGGAAATATCTAGAATATCTCAGTTTATGCAGTTTACAACTTTGAGCCTGGTTTTTAGAGCTGAAAGTGCAGTTTTTATTTTCTTTTTTCTTTTTTTTTTTTTTAATTTTTTATTTATTTCTAGGAGAGAGAGAGAGAAACAGCGTGAGCAGGGGAGGGTCAGAGAGAGAGGGAGTCACAGACTAAAACAGGCTCCAGGCTCTGAGCTGGCAGTCAGCACAGAGCCCGACGCGGGGCTCGAACCCACGAACCACGAGATCATGACCTAAGCGAAAGTCGGACGCTTAACCGACTAAGCCACCCAGGCGCCCCAGTTTTTATTTTCAAGAGTTACAACTGTTTCACAGGGGGTGGGGGAAGGAAGAATGTCTGAACCTCCTTGGATGTATCTCTTTGCTCACCACCTTGGGTGGGTGTTTGGAAAGTAGAGAACAAGGGTTCTTGCTTCCCAGCAGTGATCTCAGAGTGTCCACAGTGATTCCCCAGCACCTGGTAAATACCTCCAGTGAACAACACTTCTCTGAGTTGCAGTTGCTTGTTTTATAAGGTCTGGCTTACCTGTTGGTTTGAACTCTGTTGAAAGAGGCATTTGAGCCCTTAGCACCTAGCACAGGTCCTGGCATTTAGTAGGTATTGAATAAATGTTAAATGGGCATGAAATCCATTCCTGGTTTTGTACTTAAGTCTTATTCTATCTCTTTATGTTGGCTTGCTGTTTAAGTGAGTGGTTAAAAGAGAGATATAAAAACATTAGAAGGTGGTAGTCTGTCTGTTGAAAAGTAGAGTCGTTCAGCATTTTGCACAAGCTCTTATAGTGTTGGCTCCAAAGAGAGTTGGAATTTGTGGAGACCTAAGAAGGAGCTAATGTCATTCTCTCAGCAGTGCATATTTAGCTATCACTGTGACATTGATGAGAACTTCTACTTCTGATCCTCTCCTAAATATATTCTCCATGTAGCAGCCAGACCAGTGTTTTAGCAACATAAGTCTGGTCATACACTTTCCTGCTTAACAGTGTACTCTTTCATGGCTTCCCATTGGACGTGGAGTCAAATCCATATTACTGTGGCTTCTAGGGTTCTCATGCTTTGGCCTTTGCTCACCTTCCAGTTGTACTAGAAGCCATTTTCCCTTCATTCTCTGTGCTCCGGTTACTTTTAATTGTTTTATCTTTTAAGTGTTTATCATTTTTGAAAGAGACAGAGAGAGAGTGCAAGTAGGGGAGGTGAAGAAAGAGAGAGGGAGACACAGAATCTGAAGCAGGCTCCAGGCTCTAACCTGTCAGCACAGAGCCTGATGGGAGGCTTGAACTCACGAACCATGATATCATGACCTGAGCTCAAGTCGGATGCCTTAACCGATAGCCACCCCGGTTCCCCTGTGCTCCAGTTACTTTTGACTTTGAGGCCCCCAGGCATGCCCTTGCCAGCTTCAAAGCCTTAACATTTGTTCTGCTGGTATTCATTTTCCCTCTGGTGTTCATGTGCTTGCTTTTTCTTCTTTTCAAGCCCTTCCTGAGAAACATTCTAGAAGAGAAACCCTCCTTTCACTTGGACATCGCACTCTATTTACATTGCTTCTTAGCTCTTACCAGTATTTGTTAATTATGCATTTACAAACGAGCTCTTGGTTTTTATGCTTGTAGCATAGAAGTTTTATATGGTATTGGACTAAATATGTTCCCAATAAATAAAAGTTTTATGTTTGTCTCTGTGTTATATTCCTAGTGCCAACCACAGTGCTGGTTCCTAGCAAATATTTCATGAAATAAGTGTGTATTAGCCTAGGTTTTCAAATTTACCTTGTCCTTTTTATTGTGTCACCAGGCAAGGAGGTGAGTATTTGGAGGTGACATACCCTAACATAAAAACGTGTCGGTGGTTGTGAGTGACTGCATTTTCAGGTCTCCAGAGTAACTGTGTTGGGTGGACTTCTTATTTGGGCTTAGCCAGAAAAGCATTAGATTTAAGAGCAAGTAATGCATCAGTTGAAAAAGAAGTTATCAGGTGACTTGGGAACTGGGTTTTCAGTGTGGAAAGCTGAAGTCTTATTCCCTCAGGTCCTGAAGAAGTCCTCATGTGCAAGGAAAGGACAGCCTAGGATCTAGTGACAAGAGGGATATTTTGGGAAAATGTAATATAATCCTTGAGCTAAGTGTTTCCACACCAACTACAGAAGGGCAAAGAAACTTACTATGGTTAGCATTATTTTGAGAACGTTTTCTTCATCCTTTGGACATGTTTAGCTGCTTTCAAATGATTCCAGCAATTCACAAAGAAGAACCAGGAGTTATTGCTATATATCAGAGTGGGAAAGCACATGCAAATAGAATAAATATTTTTCTTCAGTAGAACTCAAACTATAAAATGTTCTGTACACAAAAATCAATCAAAATCTCAAACTCACTATACAGAGATTGCCTGTTGTGGGCGATGAAATCCAAATCCACATCATGGTGGACTCTCCACATTGAATTAGACTGCCTCCCTTATTACATAGGCAATGCCTTCTAGATTACATTTCTGTGTGTTAATTTATTTGCCTGAGAAAGGGAGGGCAGCACACCTCACTTTGTACCATGGAGAGCTCCTCTCAGCACAGAGATAGTTTTGTATATTCCCCTTAAGACAAAAACTTGGCAACTTAAAGGTTTGAAAAGCTTAGTTTTTCCTCGATGGCAATTGCTATGGCTTGACGTGTTGAAATCGGTATCCAAACCTCAGGGTTTCTGTTCCCTCTTATGACTGATGTAACAAAATAGGGCCTTTGGGGTAAGTGAAGGAGAAGCTAAAGCATTTTTAAGGGGAATTTGTCAGTAGAGTAGCAAAATGTCATGTTGCTCTCAAAGTGATGTTATTAGCAGGACATAAAAATTACCTGGGATCAGTATTTACGTAGTATAAGCTGTGTACTCAATTAATTGGGATACATGTCCAGTGTCTTTCACCAGGTGGAATAGTCAGTTTTGTTTGCTTTCTGTAGCAAATTCAGCTACACAGGAAGAAACTGCCAAGAAAAGTACTATTTAAATTAGCTTCTCTGGAAATGGAGTTCTTGGTGCCTGTGTCCGGATTCTTGTTATTATGTAACTTTTCTTGCCCCTTAGTTACTTTGAAAGAAATGTCTGTATATACAGAAGAGTTAACCGTCTTCTTAAAATTTCTGATCACTTATAGGTCTCTTTCCAGTCAATGCCAAACATTAACACTCTGCTAAGTTGACTTACTAAAAGGAGGTAATGTGAAACTGGAGTCTTGAAACCTGACAGGCCTGCTCTTAATATCAATTTTTCAACAAAATCGTTGATCAATTTTTTTAACTTCTCTAAGCCTCAATTGTTTTATCTCTAAAATGGGACGAATAGTAGTGACTTTGGGGGTATAGTGAACCTTACTGGACATCATGCATAAAAGTGGCAGTGCTCAGCAGATGGTAGTTAGTAATTTTAATAACGATGACCCTGCCTACCATAACTGAGTTAAACCTGAGTAAAATCACATTCTGACTGGATTATACACCCTATCAACTAGAGAGGAAAACAATGAAAAACTCAGCATTTCCCCCCTCATTTATAGTCTTTCCAGATTATGGTATTGTTATTCTGAACTATAATACATCCTAATTTTCTATTGACATATGACAAAAAAAGGCAAGATAAAAACTTCCCAATATTTCTTTTACAGTATTACTCGCAGCAATACAGGCAAAATCAAGTGGAGAAATGTCTTTGTGATGATTGTTGGGAAAGGTGTATCCTTTGTATGAATTACTGAGGTATGAAATATCCTTTTTATGCTAATTTACCTCCCAGGTCACTGTTCAACACTTTGCTCTGCATGTCCCTGGAGACAAAGCTGTTGAGCCCAGACAGGTTTTGATGTGTGGCAAGTGCAGGCAGGAAATGCAGGTGCAGGTAGCCTCAGGAGCACTTAGGAAAACTATTTCCTGACTAAAAATATGATAAGAGGTTGCATCTTCAATCCAGTGTGTAACCAGAGTCAATGGAACAGAAGAGTAAAATGTATTTTGTTCATAATGAACTGAGACTGCACATAAAAGAATCTTTTAAATATCTGAATGGTTAAAAATGGATTATATTTCCCTTTGGGAAAGGAAGTACTCAAAGGGATAGGGCTGATGAACTGAGCTTATTAAATTGGCTTTTGGCGGTGATGAAAATGGTATTGACAAAAGCACAGTGGTATATATTTCACACACATTTGCAGGGGTAATGAACATAAAATAATGCTCTGGTAGAAGTTGAGATGCTTTATATTCTGACACCTGGACTCTATCACCCAGAGTAGATCTCAGCGTTGAGAAACCAAAGTAGTTTCATGAATAAACACCTTTAATCACCGGTGGAGGTCGTTTCCAACCTTAGAAGACTCTGTATGACTAGAGAAAAGGTTTGGAAAGAGGATATAGATAGGTACCACTTGCTTCAGTTGACATTATTAGGGAAACTCCAGTCCTTTTGGTCAAATTCCAAACAATCCCTGAGCACTGTGATAGAGTTCATGGTGATGGGGTTCAGGGCAGGCTGCCCCCAAATGTGCCATGGTGGCATACTGATTAGTCTGACTTAAAGTTGCTCAAGTAGCAGCCAATGCAAGGACACTCTGACCCTCCTTTGCCCCCTGAAAGCAGAAGTAAATTTTCCACCATGAAAGGTACCAGGAGATAGAGAGACTGCTTATCTGTATCAACAAACTTTGTGACCTCTTCACCAATTTAGTACCATACCCAAACTTCCTCATTTTGTCAATTTCTCACAAATTTCTGTTTGTTTTGTTGTCTTTAAGGTGGAATCACAAAAATATCTACTCTCTAGGATTGCTGAGAGTCCCGAATATTTAGAACAGTGCCTGACACCCAATAGGCTTTCAGCAGAAGTTAGCTGCTATTATTATTATTATTATTATTATTATTATTATTATTATTATTACTACAGATCTAGAATTTTGATTATCTATGTTTTAGTCAGGATCAAAGTGGGAACACAGAAATCACTTCAAGCATTTGCAAAAGATGAAATTTAAAGCAGGCATTGGATATACAGGTGGTGGTGGGGTTGCTGGAGATCAAACATTTCAGAATGAGAAAGGTACCAGGGCACCTGGGTGGCTCAGTCGGTTAAGTGTCTGACTTCGGCTCAGGTCATGATCTCAACGGTTCGTGGGTTTGAGCCCCATGTTGGATTCTGTGCAGAACTGCCAGCTCAGAGCCTGGAGCCTGTTTCAGATTCTGTATCTCCCTCTCTCTCTGACCCTCCCCTGCACATGCTGTCTGTCTCTCAGAAATAAATTTTTAAAAATTAAAAAAAAAAAAAGAATGAGAAAGGTACCCTAGAGATGATTACCAACAGGAACCTAATACCACTCCTAGGCTGGTGAAATGCAGAGAGGAAGGGTGTTGTTACTGAAGGTCAGAGACAAGGTTGTCTGACCAAGTGCGAACCTCCATAGAGTTTTGTGGAGAGGTGTCACAGAGGAGAGTTTGCCACACTAGAGAAGATATCAAGGCCCAGAAAGGAGAGACATTCTCTGGTTTCCATCTTCCCTCCACCCTGTAACCTCTCCTCAGTCCCTCAGTTGTTCAAATCCAGTCAGAAGTCAGATGACATGGTAACCTAGTAAACAAAACTTTGAGGGGTCAGCCCTCTCCCTTCTCCCATGACCGAGAGGGTGGGGCTAGAAGCAAGGAATGGACTTGAGGGCAACCCAGGCTGGGGGAAAGCACACACTGACTTACAAGGTAGGGCTTTTCTTGGGGTTCACAGACTCTCCTAATCACCAGCGCCCAAGCTGCAGGATTTCCTCCATTGTAGGAGCCATTTGGAAACCCACTACTTAGAGGCTTTCTGCATGTCGGCACTATTTTATCCAACTTTACTTAGCCTCTGGGTTCACTAGTTTCTAAAAAACAATATTGCCAGGCTCAACTAATAACCTTAAATACCACTGTCATGACCCAATAGATTAATGTACATGAAAGCACATTTTAAATTAGACAGATTGCCCTCAGTCCACACTGGGCCCCCAGTTACCTACTAATGAGCTCTGATACTGTTTGTGCCCACTCCACCCCAATATTTAAGGTGTTGGTCTTCCAACTGGACACAGTTTTCTTCTGTCACTCTCAGCCAATAGAGTGGATTCCAAAGGGGCAGGAAATATCCTGGTGAAATTTTATTTCTTCTTAGATAAAATGCTCTTTTAGAAATGTGATGATGAGTGAGAGCAAGGCTGTGTTCTTCAAAGTTGAATGGAGTTGGGGTGAATGAGGGGGAAAAGACTAAATGAGACATCGTTTGCATGCATGCACATTTTCAGTAAGGGAGCACACTTTGTCGGTGACTTTGATATGAGTTCTCCTTTTACATGAAATGGCTTTAGGAACTGACAAAAATGAGGTACATCCAAACAAGCTGGGAGACCAGGTGTTTTCTTAGCTCTCTTTCCCTGATAGAAAGGAACCTTGCTCCAAAATGTAGTTCTAACTCTCAGATCTAGATCTAAGCTCCAGCAAAGACAGAATTCACTGTGAAAACTGCAAGCAGTGATACCACTATAGGGACTTTTCATGTCCTTTTATTTTCACCTTTATTTCTAATTTGTCTAGCAAACTTATTTAATTAGTTCAGCATCATTGTCCCATTTCTTGCACATGGGGAGTTAAAGACATAGGTAGGGTTTTTGATATATGATTGGGCATTGATACAGTGTGCACTGCTATATGTTTGACAATAATATATCCAAGTATAGTTCCAATAGGAATGGGCACAAAAAAAAAAAAAAAAAGACAACATATCAGAAGGTGATTGGTTTGCCCATGACATGAGCAACTTACTTTCTGATTAAGGTAATGATTCTGAATACTGGAAGGATATCCTCTTTTGTGTTGTTCGTAATATAAAATTTAATCACTGTTACTAAAATATTGACCATTTAATTAAATCTGGACAGTAAAACATAACACAACAGTCAGGCCCTGATCCGTCGTGTTTGCTGGTTCCCGTGGTGTAAATACTCCTACCATGGCCATTTTCAAGCAAGAGTTGGGACATCACTGAATATGGAGTTGGAAAGAGAAACACACTGGCACATCATTATATATTATTTCCCCTAATTAGTCATGAGAGGTAAATAGCCTTGAGAGCATAGGTAATAGTAAATGTAGTAAATACATTTAAATCCCATAGTAAAATCCCATTTTCTTAATGTTTTTATTTCTGAGAGAGAGAGAGACCGCGTGAAGAGGGGAGGGTCAGAGAGAGAGGGAGACAGAGAATCCAAAGCAGGCTGCAGGCTCTGAGCTAGTTGTCAGCACAGAGCCTGACGTGGGGCTCGAACCCACGAACTGTGAGATCATGACCTGAGCCTTAGTCAGACGCCTAAATGACTGAGTCACCCAGGCACCCCGTAAAATCCCATTTTTAATAGCTTTGTTGAGGTTTAATTGACATATAAAAATTCTATATATTTGAGGTATGACTTGATGTCAAGCTCATTAACACATCCACTGCCTCTACATAGTTACCATGAAAAAAAAATGCCTTCCCTTCCTTATTAGATTGGGCCTAGCATTACGTGTAAAATGTGCCACAACTTTATTTAACATTTTTCACGGACATGTATGTTATTCCCTTAATTTCCCTATTGTCAACTAAATTTGAGAATGTCACTTGGTGTAGATATATGAGGATGTGCCATTTCCAGAAAGAATAGCTAGCTGGTATGATTGCTATAAAAAATAAAAACAACATAAAAAAATGTTTGCAAACTTCAAGACATTCAGGTAAATCAGTGAGGGGCAGGAAAAATTTGAAGAGAGTGAAACTAAAATGTTGATAATTTTTCACTTTATATAAAAAGGAATTGGAAGTTATTCTTTCTGATAATACATATCCATATGCATAAATGTAAATTTAAGAATGACTATAAGAACATATTAAATAATAAATGGGAAGATTTAATGTGCAGTTAAAACTTTCTTAATTTATTAAGATCAAAGAAAACAAATTATAAGCCATACAGTAAAAATTGTAATGAACAGAGAAGTATAAAATTCAGACCTAAACACTAAGGTATTGGATGGTAAAGGATAACTAAAAAGAAATGCAGATAAGTTATATAAACATCTCCTATTAAATATCAGGTACAAAATAAAGCCAAATCACAATGTTCATTTTTAGGAGCCATAATAATATCACGTAGGAAACTTATCCTTAATTTTCAGTGACTAGGAATAATACAGCAATTTACCTTGAAATGTTATAAAAAAGAAATTCAAACTACATGGCAAAAATCTTTGTAAATGTTCATCTATTTATTTTGAGAGGGAGGGTAGAGGCAGGGAGAGGAGAGAGGGAATCCAAGCAGGCTTCACACCCTGCACAGAGCCAGATGTGGGGCTTGATCTCCTGACTGTGAGATCAGGACCTGCTCAGAAATCAAGAGTCAGGTGCCCAGCTCATGAAGCCATGCAGGTGCCCCAAAACTGCATGGCAAAATTTTAATAGTTGTTGAATCTGTGTGGTAGATGAAAGGATATTTGTTGTATTATTCTTTTATTCTTCTGCATTTTTGAAAATCGTAATAATAAAAAGTTAGAATTTTTTTTTAAATCAGTGAAAGAAATGCCCCTTCAAACCCCTCTTTAAATTTTACCAGTTACTTTCTTGACAATTTCCTACACTCTGATTTTACAGTTTATAAATAGCACTGCATTTTTAATGTGAATAACTAACTATATGTTGTGTCTAGTAGATGCAAAGTATATTTTGCTCTTTCCTTTTATTACTTTTTGCAAAGTAGAAAAAATAGAAACTGTTAGTGCAGAATAGGCAAATCTATTAGGAAGCAGACTAGTGGAGGTGGGGGTATAGGGGAAAGGGTCAGGGAGAAATGCAGAGGGAATGCTAATGGGCCCAGGTGTCCTTTTTGGATTAATGACGTGATCTAACGTCAGTTGTGGTGATTGTCACACAGTTGAGAATATACTAAGACCACTGAATTGTAACCTTTAAATGGGTGGGTTTATGGTACATGGATTATATCTCAGTAACACTGTTATTAAAAGAAAACATTGGCTCATTTAGATATGTTGAACAACCAAACAAAACAAATGCAACAATTTTGCTTACAAGAAACATGTATCAGGTGAAAGAGTGAGGCCAAAAATGAAAGGCTAGGCAAAGATGAATTGCATATGTTTTTATCTTATGAAAGACAACAGAATTCTGGATCAAATATGGGTACAGTCTCAGCAATACTGCTTAGAAGTGCCCTCTCCACTAAGTCACTATCTTGGCATCTCCTTTTCCTTATCTTTGACAAATATCTCAGGGTTCCTGCCTATTTCTAATGTTTTCTTCACTATGAAATGACATAATACAGTTGAAAATGCTCGGTAAATTGTACAGTGCTATCTAGTGTACCATGATTATTTATGGACAAGATATTAAGCTCTCAGTTGAGAACAAGATACTTTGAGGGGCACCTGAGTGAGTCAGTAGGTTAAGCATCCAACTTCAACTCCCCTCCCCCACTGGTGCTTGCTCTTTCTCTCTCTCTCAAAAAGAACATGAAAAAAATTTAAAAAGGTAAGAATAGATACTTTGAAATTTCCATCAGAAGAAAAGCCTAGTGTGCTGTTAGCTCACGATATTCACTGATTCCCCTTTCTACTAAAAATTCGGGGCTATTTTAGGGAATTATTTCATATTTAAAAATTTTTGTATATGTACCACATTTTTTTAATCCAATCATCTCTTGATGGGCATTTAGGTTGTTTCACATCTCGGTTGTTATGAATGATGCTGCAATAAAGAGATGATTGAGTACATCTCAGTGAAATGCTGTTGTCATTTCTTTGGGTAAATACTCAGAGGTGGAAATGCCAGATCCTGTGGTAAATCTATTTTTAATGTTTTGAGGAATTTCCATACTATTTTCTGTAGTGATTGGACCAGTTTAAATT
Organism: Hyaena hyaena; assembly: GCF_003009895.1. NCBI lineage: Eukaryota > Metazoa > Chordata > Mammalia > Carnivora > Hyaenidae > Hyaena > Hyaena hyaena. The sequence continues at coordinate 32,376 of NW_024081217.1, read as the reverse complement.
CCCATCAGTAGTGTACAAGGGCTCTCTTGTTGCCATATCCTCACCAGCATCGGCTGTCATCTGGACAGTAACCATTTTAATAGGTGTGAGCTGATACTTCATTTTGGTTTTGATTTGCATTTTCCTGATCTTGATGTTGAACCTGTTCATCTGTTGGCTATTTTGATCCTTTTTGGGGAAACGTATATTTAATTCTGCCTATTTTGATTTTTATTTTTTTAAATGTTTTATTTATTTCTAGGAGAGAGAGAGAGAGAGAGACAGCGTGAGCAGGGGAGGGACAAGAGAGAGGGAGTCACAGACTGAAATAGGCTCCAGGCTCTGAGCTGGCAGTCAGCACAGAGCCCGACGCGGGGCTCGAACCGCGAGATCATGACCCAAGCGAAAGTCAGACGCTTGACTGACTAAGCCACCCAGGTGCCCCAAATTCTTCCTATTTTTAAATGAAATTTTATTGTTGTTGGTATTGAGTTGACAGAGTTCTTTATTTTAACCCTTGATCTGATCTTTGGTTTGCAGAAGGTTTTGAGTTTGACGTAGTTCCATTCGTTGATATTTTTGTTGTTGTTGTTTGTGCTTTTGGCGTCATGTCCCCCTGCCCCCCACCGCCACAACATTGCCAAAACCAATATTAATGAGATTCTTCCCTCTTTTTTCTCCTAGGAATTTTATGTTGTCAGGTCTTAGGTGTACGTCGTTGATCTACTTTGATTTAATTTTTGTGAGTGGTGTGAAATAGGGGTCCAATTTCATTGTTCTTTATGTGTTTCTCCAGTTTTTCCAGCCCCATTTGCTCAAGGGACTACCCTTTCTACATTGGGTATTCTTGGCTCCCTTGTCCCTATTACTTGACCATATATGCTGGGCTTTAATTCTGGGCTCTCAATTCTGCTCCATCACTTGGTGTGCCTATTTTTGTGCCATTATCAAATGATTTATATTATTACAGCTTTGTAGTATAGTGTCAAAGACAATGTGAGGTATTTCTGGCTTGTCCACCCACCTCAGGATTTCTTTGACTACTTGGGTCTTTTATAGTTCCATACAAATTTTAGGACTGGCTTTTCGATTTCTGTGAAGAAGGCCTTTGGTATCTTGATGGAGATTGTGTTGAATCTGTAATAGCTTTGGGTAGTTTGGTCATTTTAACAGTATTAATTATTTTGATTCATGAGCACAGGATATCTTTCCATTTCTTTGTGTTTTCTTTCATTTCTTTCAGCAAAGGTTTGCAGTTTTCATGGTACAGATTTTGCACTTCCTTGGTTAAACTTATTTGTAAGTATTTTATTATTCTTGATGCTGTTGTAAATGGGATAATTCTCTTTTTCAGGTGCTTCATCATTGTTATAAAGGAATATAATTGATTTTTGTATGTTGATTTTGTATCTTGTCACTTTGCTGAAATCATTGACTAATTCCAGCAATTGTTTTGATGTGCTCTTTGGGATATCATCAGCAAATAATGACAGTTGTATTTCTTATTTTCTTATTTGGATGCCTTTTATTTCTTTGTCCTGTCTAATCACTGTGGCTAGGACTTACAGTACTATATTCAATAGAAATGTTAGGAAGCACATCGGTGCCTTGTTCCTGATTTTGTTGGAAACATTTTCAAATTTTCTCCCTTACTTATAATGTTAGCTGTGGGTTTACTATATGCCACCTTTATTATATTGAGGTATGTTCCTTCTATATCTAGTTTGTTAAGAGTTTTATCATGAAAGGATACTGTATTTTGTTAAATGTTTTTCTGTGTCTATTGAGATAATCCTCTGGTTTTTATCTTTCACTTTATTGATGCAGTGTACTAAATTAATTGATATGTGGCTATTGGACAATTTTTTTATCCAAGAGAAAAATCCCATCTGGTCATGATGTATAATCCTTTGATATGTTCTTGAATTATATAATATATATATATATATACAGTTATAAATATATATAACATATATAAACATATATAACATATATATGTTTGTAATATATAGTTGCATCTATAATCATCAGAGATGTTAGTCTATGTCAGAGATATTAGTCTATATCAGAGAAGTTTTTGTAATATATAGTTGCATTTATAATCATCAGAGATGTTAGTCTACAGTTTTCTTGTTCTATTCTTTACCTAGTTTTGATATGAAAGTAACACTGGCATCATAGAATGAGTTTGGAAATATTCTCTCCTGTTCAATATGTTAGAGGAGTTTGAGGAGGATTGATGTTCTTTTTTAAATGTGTAGAATTCTCTAGTGAAGCCATTTGGTCCTGGAGTTTTCTGTGTTGGGAGATAGTTGATTACTGTTTGAATCTTTTCACTGATTTGTTACTATTCTGTTGAGATTTTCTTTCTTCTTTTCTTGAATCAGTTATAGGTTGTATGTTTCCACAAAGGTGTTCATTTCCTGTAGGCTGTGTAATTTGTTGGCAAATAATTATTCACACTATTTTCTTATGCTTCTGTAATGTAAGTTGTAATGTATTCTCCTTCTTTTCTAATGGTGAATTTTTCTGGTCTTAGTCTAGTTAAAGATCAGTTTTTGTGTATCTTTTCAAAGAACCAGCTCTTAGTTTTACTAATCATTTCTATTGTTATTCTGGATTTTATTTCACTTATTTCCCCTCAGATCTTTATTATTTTCTTCCTTCTGCTAACTCTGGGCTTAAATTTTTCTTTTTCTTTTTTTTTTCTGGTAACTTGATGTGTAAGATTAGGTTGTTGAGATCTTTTTTTAAAATTTTTAATGTTTTAATTAATTAAATTTATTTTTATTATAATTATATGTATATAATTTATATAATTTATATAATTATAATTAATTATAAATTAATGTTTTATTTATTTCTGAGAGAGAGAGAGAGAGACAGTGTGAGCAAGGGAGGGTCAGAGAGAGAGGGAGACACAGAATCTGAAACAGGCTCCAGGCTCTGAGATAGCTGTCAGCCAGAGCCCAATGCGGGGCTCGAACCCACAAACCATGAGATCATGACCCGAGCCGAAGTCAAATGCCTAACCAACTGAGCCACCCAGTTGAGATCTTTATAATTTCTTAATATATATGTTTATTGCTATAAATTTATTCTCAGAGCTGTTTTTGATGCATCTTATAATATTTGATACATTGTATTTTCATTTTCATTGTTTCAAGGAATTTTTTTTAAATTTTCCTTTTGATATTTTTGACCCAGTGGTCATTTAGAAGTTTGTTGTTTAGTTTTCATATATCTGTAGATCTTCTCATTTTACTCTTTTTTTGATACCTAGTTTTTTACTATTGTGTTCAGAGAAGTTAGTTTTCAATCTTCCTAAAGTTGCTAGGATTTGTTTTTTGGCTTTTCATATAATCTATGCTGGAGAATGTCTCATGTACACTTGAGAAGAATGTGTATTCTGCTGTTGGATAGAACATTCTGTGTACATGTGTTAAGTCAATTTGTTTTAAAGTGTGGTTCCAACAATTCCTTGTTGATTTTCTACATGTACAGTTTATCCGTTATGGATATTGGGATATTGAAGTCCCTCACAGTTATTTTATTGACTGTTTCTCTCTTAGGATCTGTTTTTTTTTTTTTTTAATGTTTATTTATTTTTGAGAGAGAAACAGAGACAGAGCACGAGCAGGGGAGGTTAGGGACAGAGAGAGAGAGGGAGACACAGGCTCGCAGAATCAAAGCAGGCTCCAAGCTCCAAGCTGTCAGCACATAGCCAGATAGATACAGGGCTCAAACTTAGGAACCGTGAGATCATGACCTGACCTGAAGTCAGATGCTCAACTGACTAAGCCACCCAGGTGCCCCACTTAGAATCTGTTTTTAATTGCTAAATGTATTTTGGTGCTTGACTGTCGGCAGTGTATATATTTACAATTATTATATATTCTTCATGTACTGATCCCTTTGCCATTATATTATGACCTTTTTGTTTCTTGTACTCTTTTTGTCTTCAAGTCTATTTCATCTAATGGAAGTGTGGCTACACTCGCCCTCTTTTCTTTTCCATTTGCTTGAAATATCATCTTCCATCATTTCACTTTGAGCTGAGGTATGTCTTTAGGGCTCAAATGAGTCTCTTGTAGAGGGAATACATTTCAGTCTTGTTTTCTATTTATACAGCTATTGTGCCTTTTTATGGATGAGTTCAATCCACTTATGTTTAGGTCAATTATTAACATGTAAAGATTTACAAACGCCACTTTATCTTTTGCCTTTTGATTATTTTGTTTCTCCACTGTTTCTTTTTCCTTCTGTTTCTACCTTTTTTAAGCTGGTGATTTTCCATGGTGATTGGCTCAGTCTCCTTTTTTTTCTTCTTCTTCAATGTTTTTGTCTCTGCTACAGCAGATTTCTGCTTTGTGGTTGCCATGTTTTCCTAAAGCATTTCATAGATAAAATAGCCCGTTTTCTGCCGATGGCACTTTATCTTCGTTCACCTATAAATGTTCCATCCTTTTACTCTTCCCCTTTTATATTTTTGATGTCACAAATCATTTGTTTTTATGCAAGAGTTTGTTACCAAATTATAGTAGCTCTTGTTACTTTTAATATTTTTTCCTTTAGCTTTCATGCTATAATTAAGAGTTTAATATACTATCATTTTTGAATGTTTATTTTTGAGAGAGAGGGAGAGAGAGAGAGAGAGAGAGAGAGAGAGAGAGAGCAAGCAGGCGTGAGTGGGGGAGGGGCAAAGAGCGAAGGAGACAGAAGATCTGAAGATCTGAAGGAGACAGAAGATACTGTGAGATCAGGAACCTGAACTGAAATGGGGTGCTTAACTGTCTAAGCCACCCAGGCAACCCAGAGTTTAATATGCTATTCATATAGAGAGTTAAAGTATTCTAATTCTGACTCTTGATCACCTTAATCAGAGTTTTGTGTACTTTTGTGTTTGTTTCAACTTGAAGAGCTCATTCCAGCATTTCTTGTAAGGTAGATCTAGGGTGGTGAACTTCCTCAATATTTGTTTATCTGGGAAATCCTTTATTTCTCCTTCGGATATAATTTTCCCAGAAGAAAAAGTGGCTAGCATTGTCATCTTTCAGTATTTAGAATATGTCGTCTAATATAACACTCTCTACTGTACTATAGAGTTTCTACTGATAAATCTGCTGATAGCTTAATGCAGGTACCTTTATAGGTTACTGTTTTATTTTCCCTTGGCTGCCTTTAAAATGGTTACTTTATCTTGACTTTAGACAATTTTAACGTAATAGGTCTTAGGGAAGGTCTTTTTGCATTCAGATAATAAGGTATTCTATTAGCTTCATAGACTTCTCTATCTAGTTTCTTCCCCAGATTTGGGAAGTTCTCAGCTGTTATTTCTTTAAATATGCTCCCTAGCCCATTATTCCTTTCCCTTCTTTCTGGGATGCCCATTATATTTTTTCTTGGTTTTTCTAATGGAGTCAGGCAGTTCTCATAGGGTTCCTTCACCTTTTTTAAAAATGTTTTATTTATTTTTGAGAGAGAGAGACAGCATGAGCAAGGGAGGGTCAGAGAGAGAGAGGGAGTCACAGAATCCGAAGACAGGCTCCAGGCTCTAAGCTAGCTGTCAGCACAGAGCCTGACGTAGGGCTCGAACCCATGAACTGTGAGATCATCACGTGAGCCGAAGTCGGACACTTAACTGACTGAGCCACCCAGGCACCCCATCTTCACCTTTTAAAAATTTTAGTTCTCCCTTTCCACCATTTGTATATTTGTATCCTCAAGCTGCTTAGTTCTTTCTTCCATATGATCAGCTCTCCTTCCAATGCATTCTAATGCATTTTTCATCTTACTTACTGATTTCTTCAGCTCCAGAATTTGTTTGGTTCATTTGTAGAATTTCAATCTTTTTGGTAAAGTACTTCTTCTGCTCATTAATTTTATCCTGAAATTAATGTATCGCCTTTCTGAGTTTTCTTGTAGCTTGTTAAATTTCTTCATAACTGCTATTTTTTAGTTCTTTATTTGTTAGATCACAATATTTCATGTCTTTGGGTTTGGTTGTTGGAAAGTTGTCATTTCCTTTCTCTGATACATATTACTGAGATTTTTTTCATGATGTTTGATGAGAAGTGATTCTCCCACTACATTAGAGGAAGTGAACACCTTTCTTACTTAGAGAAGGCTTTGTTTACTTTGGTTCACTAAGAAAATGTTTTGTAAAATTTAAGTATAATTGACACACAATGTTGCATTCATTTTAGATACACAACATTGTGATTTAATCTCTTCATATGTTATGCTGTGCTCACCACAAATGTAGCTACCATCTATCACCATCAAACGCTACTAGAATATCATGGACTATTATATTCTGTATTCCTATGACTTCATTCCACAACTCAAAGCCTATATTTCCCACTCCACTTCACTCCTTTTTTCCATCCCCCCTCTTTCCTGCCCTCTAGCAATCATCAGTTTGTTCTCTGTATTTGTGGGTCTGATTCTGCTTTTTGTCTTTTTGCTCATTTGTTCTTTCACATTCTGCATATGAGTGAAATCATATGTAATTTTTCTGAGTCTGACTTACTTCACTTAGTGTAATACCTTCCACGTCCATCCATGTTGTCATAAATGGAACAATCTCATCCTTTTTTATGGCTGGGTAATATTTCAGTGTGTGTGTGTGTGTGTGTGTGTGTACATATATCACATCTTCCTTATCTGTCACTTAATGGACACTTAGAATGCTTCCGTATCTTGGCTATTGTAAATAATACTCTAATATTTGTTCAATTTGATTTGAAGAGTTCCACAGGTTGATAGTGGCCTTAGCCTTGTTTTCCAGAGCATGGTGCTGTAACACAAGGCTTTAGTTTCTCCTAAGGGAGCCGACTCCCAGCTAAACTTTGGAGCNAAAAAAAAAAAAAAAAAAAAAAAAAAAGGACATGGCAGTAGCAGAGTAGGGTGAGTATGCACTCAGCACTGGATACACTGAGTGTGCCCATGGCCCCACAGGGGATCCTCCAGCTGGGAGGACTCCCAAACTCTGTGGCTGCTCCTCTTACCTCTTAGGACAGATGGCAGGAGACACTGTCCTTCATTTCCTTTTGTCTGCCTACTTGTTTTTCCTCTCCCTTCCCTGGCTCACACGGTATCTCCTGAGAGAGCGACTGGCCCCTCCCGCTGCAGTGACTTGGCCAGTAGGGCAGACTCCTACTTACCTCTGGTGTTCCCTCTCACCTGCTGGGAGGGCCCTGCTGCCTCCCTGCCGCCCCGCCCACTGCTTTCTCGCTCTCGCTGCCTCCGCCCTGGCAGCTCCACCTCATTTCCCTCGTTCTGCTGCCTCCTCCAGGGTCCGGTTCACCCACTTCTCGACGCACAAATGGTTAGATCCCTTAAGTGTCCTGGCGTGCTGCACAGAGGAACGTTTTTGATGTTGTTGTTGTAATGGAAGTTGGATTAGCTGTAAATCAAAGGGGAGGGGTAAAAGGTATAATTCACGCCACCACGGTGCTGATGCCCTCTCTTAGTTTTGTTTATTTTTTGATACTCTACCATGGTGCTTAGGTAAACCATTAGACTTTTCTCAGTCTTAAAACCATGAAGTTAGCCGAGTAATGGAATGCTGCAACTTTCTAGGGGCTGAGGGTTGGGGCAGAAACAAGATGAATATTTCTCTGCGTAGTCAGGTTGTTGGCTGGCCACCTTCTACTGAAGTGAAAATAAATCCTTCCTGCCACTATTCCACATAAGCCCACCTTCCAATCTCTTGCCTGCCAACACTGCCTCATGGGATCCCACAATAGCCATTGTCGTATGGCTGGGCAGAACAAAGGGGCTATTGTCTGAGAATAGATGCTAGAGAAGATTTTGCCAAATTGTGCAATCTGAGGTGAGAGAGTTTTCACAAATGGAGTGTTAATCATGCTTCTCTGACACTATCAATTATGGAAGCAGACCAAGAATAAACCTGCAAATAAGAAGAGCCCTTTTTTCCTCTCATGCAAGCATATTGAAAATGCAAAGAAAACAAATTTGCTAAAAGATAAATATCTCCAACAAGAAAAGCCTCATATATTTTTTAATGTTTATTTTTGAGAGAGAGAAAGAAACAGAGCATGAGAGGAGGAGGCGCAGAGAGAGAGAGGGTGACATAGAATCCAAAGCAGGCTCTGAGGGGTCAGCACAGAGCCCCATGTGGGTATCAAACTTACAAACCATGAGACTACCTGAGCTGAAGTCAGATGCTTAACTGACTGAGCCACCCAGGTGTCCCTAATATAATATTTTTAATAATCAGAATAAGTTAAATTTTTTTTTGTTTTTTGGATGGGTTTTAGCAGAAGTGCTTTTAATTACACATTGCATTAATTTCTTGTTACTTTATGTATGTTTCATGGTATTACCTAGAACCATGATGCCTGACTTGTGGTTCTGTAGGCTGGTAACACTGGATGTACTTCAGAGCTTGTCAGATGTGCAGAGTCATTGGCCCCTTCTCAAAGCTATCAAGTTAGAATTTCCATTTCACTCAGGAGATCTGTATGTACATTAAAGCATGAAAAACGCTACTCAGAAACAGAAGGTTCTAGAAACCAAGTACTTCCTATCATTCCGTGTTCTCCCATGTCATCTAGCACTTGGGTTTATAGGAATTATTAAACATACTTGGATGCATAAAATATGAGCTGTACCTTTATCAGAGTATAACTCCGAGCATTGTAGCTTTCTGTGGAATTTGGGTTATTATTTAGGGAAGTTCATGTGGCAAGGAAAATAACAAGTGCTCATCCACAACCAATGTATAAAAAACTACAGTCGCCAGCCACCTTTGCAAAACTCAAGGCCATCCATGGCCTGAATATTGGCCAGTGGGGTAGATTGGTGGAGAGAAGGCATGGCTAGAAGAGTTCATCTGCAACCTTCTGGATTGACTCCTTAATTTTTTGGGCCCAGTGCACAATGAAAATGTGAAGCCTTTTGTTAGACCATGATGAATTTCAAGACAGCAACAGTAGAGCATAAACCAAACATAAGCTCTTCTAAGTGTGGAATGGGTGGGTGAGTTGGAGGCCGTGCTACCACATTTGCATGCTAGGAAGCAGCCCTGGTACCACTCTACTCCTCTCTTCTCTGGTGCTGGTGAACTCCTGAAACCATGTATGAGAGAGTGACGTTATCAGATGCTGTAAACTCTGTCAGGGTAGGTCCCTGATAAACCAGGGAGAGCTGAACTCCTGCCACACGCTCTTTGGACATAGAATGAATGAGTAATAAACTTTTTTTTTTTTAGCCCCTGAGATTTCAGCAGTAATTTGTTAATGCCTCATAGATCTAGCCCATTTTGACTTCTTCATCTGAGCTGTTCCCAGTGACAGATGAATTAAATTGAGAAGAAGAAGTTAGAGCCTAACTAAGAGACTACTGGCGATGAGGAAGGAAGGGGGTTGGCATGGAGATCAGAAGCAGAATGTTCAGGCTTGTCATAGAAAAGTATTCAAGGGAGGGTTGGAACATTTATTTAGAGAGAGTTTGGAGAAAAGAGATAGGGAGAGGAAAGAAGCATTCACCTCCCTCTCTTCTTAGTTAATACAGAGAAAAAGTTACTGGGTAGTCATGGAGAGTGATACAAAATTTATAAAGATGTATTTTGACATAACTACTATTGGAAACCACCTACGAGACAGGGATGAATAATGGAATATTGTCAGAAAATATCAAGATGAATGTAGCCTTTGGGTGGGGTCAGGAAACATAACTGATGGAAGTAGAAGGAACAGAAGGAAGAGGAGGCCCAATATCATGAACAAAAAGATAGTTTGAATTCACTTTTACAGAATATCTATCTCCTCTGTAGTTAAGCATTTATTGGTCCATTAATGTAAATCATGACCGTTTTCATAGTTTCAAGTAGGTCCTTGGAATCACACATGATTGTCACTTGGGTAGGAGCACCTGTCTGTTCCGAAAGACCGCCCAAAGTGGCATTTTCTTTGGCAAAATTGCCACAGTGTGGATTATTGTTATCCCTCCAAATGTAGAGTTGATATTTTAATGAAAAATATAAATGTCAAGCAAACTAAGTAGAGTCATCACAGTCTTGCCCTCTACCCAAACCGCATAGGAAGTCAGTTTAAAACTGTATTTCTAGTTGATTACATTGGCGCCAAAGAAATGATAGTTGCATACACTTATTAAATGCTGTGTGCCAGACACTCTTCTAAATGCTTTATATGTGCTCCCATACTTAGAGCAAGCCCCAAAGCAAGATTCTGGTTTTTAAATTTTTTGTATTTATTTTTCAGAGAGAGGAGAGACAGAACACAATGGGGAAGGGGCAGAGAGAGAGGGAGATACAGTATCTGAAGCAGGCTCCAGGTTCTGAGCTGTCAGTACAGAGCCTGACGTGGGCTCGAACCCACAAACTGTGAGATCATGACCTGAGCCAAAGTTGGACACTTAACCGACTGAGCCACCCAGGCGCCCCAGCAAGATTCTATTCTCTCCATTTTTCAGATAAATGTGCTAAGGCAGAGAGGGATTGAATAACTAATTAAAGGTCATGTAAGTAATAAGAGATTGAGCTGTGATTTGAACTGTTTATTAATCCATCCTGCGACTGTGGGGTTATGAGAAACAAAGTATTATCATACCATTGTCGAAAAGACACTGTTCCAGTTGGCTGGCTAGCCTAGCCTTTCTCTTTAGGAAAGCTACAAGGGTAGTCATTAAAAAAATTGTTTTTAATGTTTATTGTTGAGAGAGAGAGAGAGAGAGAGCATGTGCGTGCAAATGGGGGAAGGGCAGAGAAATTGGGACAGAAGTTCTTAAGCGAATCCACTTTGACACCAGAGAGCCCAATATAGGGCTAGAACTCACAAACTGTGAGATCATAATCTGAGCTGAAGTCAGATGCTCAACCAACGGCGTCACCCAGGCACCCCAGGGTAGCCATTTTTTAACATGGCTGATTGAAGGAAGCAAGATGGCTTTGTGCTTAAGAGCATGGTCATTTGAGTCACACTGCTTTGAGTTCCATCCTTGATCCAGTCGCTCTTGTAATTTGGGCAAGTTACTAAACCTTTTATTTGTCCCCCGAGCTATAAAATGTGAAGTTCATAGTGTAGTTGTACAGCTTAAATGAGATAGGAGGACTGAGCACCGTATTAGGCCTGTTAAGAACTCAATCAATATTAGCTATTGTACTAGTGAGCATAGAACCAGATCAATGATAGTTTCTGATTGCTTTATTAGGCCCATCTCATACCACTCTCAACACACCTTAAAACATTCACTGCTACTGGTTCTCAAAGTTGCAACGGATCCTTTCTGTCAGCAGGACAAAGTTCTAATTCTTTAGTAATCTTCCTTGTGCAGTCTTGCACGATTTTTTCCTCTGTCCTTAATTTTGGCTCCTCCCTAACATGGACACTTCATCATGGTCCCTCACACAAGCCTGTGTGCCTTTGCTCATGTCATTTCTCTCGTTCATCCTTCAGATCTAATTTGGATGTCACCTCCCATAAACTCTGCTTGGAATACCCTGTTCTGAAATAATGCCCTTTCTCTTCTGAGGTACAGGAATGCCAATGTCTGCTAATATTCTTTGTGTGTATTAATTCTTACAGCATTTTCTTAATGTTTGCTTACAAATTCATAGGAGAGATGAAGCCTGAAGGCATCAAATACTACATTTAAATGCAGTTAATTAAGCTCTATTATTTGACACGAGCACTTTGAGGTTAGGGATATTTAATATGTCCCAATGTGAGAACAATGTCTAATAAACCAGTTTTGTGTACAAAAGGGATCTCAGACCCTTACTTCATCCCTGCCCTTAACCCTACTCCATCCTCTGAATGGAATCCAGGAAATGAATTCTGCCTCTTAATTTAGACAAGGAAAAAAAAATGATGACCTCAAAATACCAGTGTGGTCAACATGGCTTTGTGAAAGCAGCTTTGTAAAAAAGACCCATGCCTTTCGTAAGATGTTCATATCCTATTTGAATCCTTAGTTGCCTCCAGATTCTAATTCCTTATAGAAGCTGTATATCAGACCCACTCCGTGCTGAGGCTCAGCTAGGAGTCCTGAAACTATTAAACGCTCAATAAATACAGGCTGAAAACCTGCATTGTCTTAGATAAAGGAATACCTTTCAACTCCTTAATTAAAAATGTCTGTATCTACAGATCTATTATTTCTATCTATATCTACCTACCCACCTACCATCTGTTTATTTATGTAGGTAGATAAGTAGATACATAGATCTACACAGTGACAGAATAATTAGTATTAATTTATGAGAACACTCTTGAATCAGCGTGCTTGCAGTAGCCTGCAAGATACTTAGAAGAAATTCAACTTGGAATTATAATGTGTGAAAACTGAAAAGTAAGCAATAAAAAAATCTTTAAAAAATCACATTACAAAAAAGGAAGGCAAAGTGACCATTACAGCAGGGGAGATTGATGATTCTTTCTGCAGCTTAAATCTTTGTCGATTAGTACATCTATTTTCCTCCTAGAGATATGTTTGTTAGCACTAAATCATGGACCCATCCATACAGACAAGATATATATGTACATATCCTAGAACTCCTGGGCATTCGAGTTCTACACTTGTCTCCAAGAATAACGGCTAAGATAGGCAAGGGGCCATCAGTCATCATGAGGCACCTCATGCCCTCTTGGTCTGATAATGGCTCACGCCTCTTTGGTGGAGTAGTTAGTGGTGGCTTTTATGAGAGTTTATTACTGCCTCCCCCCTTTAAAAGACCCATCTTTCACTGTGCTGCACTTCTCACTTTAATTAGATGGAGCACACACAGAGAGTGCTAGAGCAAGGAATGGTTAAGGGAAATTGTTAAACACACAGGCCTGAGGACGTGGAACTCAGACCTAAATGAATATGCACAGGGGTTCTGGTCAAGGCTCTTTCTTGTGGTTTTGGGAAAAGATGCCAAAAGCAAGTAGGATCTGAGCAAATTTCACCCCTTTTCTTTTCCTGCCCTGATGGCCCTGCTGGTTCTGATGGTTTTGTTTCTATGACTTGGGTTCTCTCCTGAGGGCACATGAGCTACTGTGGGGTGCAACTATCAGGTCATCTCTCATCCCAACCAGAGGGCTCTACCCTGAACTGATAAAACCTAGGACTTTCAATGACCATATCCCCAGTGGAGTTAATGTGCACTTGTGGTGGGTGTGGTTGGAGGTCAAGTGAGTAAGAATGTCTCATACAGAGGATTGGTAGACAGATACGTTACTCCATTTCATGTGCTTCTGGATGGGCTGGGCTGGGTCAGGTTTGACATGTTAGGTGTCAGATCACACTGATACTCTCTGTTTCCTTGAGTACCAGAGCATCTTTAGCAAGTATATGAGACTCCATTCAAATGTCTTTCTAAATTCACTTGGCCTCCTCTACTTTAGCTGCTGATGACACTGAGAGAGAGGCTACCAGCCTGAACTTCCTTCAGGGTGAGGACTGGGCTTGGCCTGGCCTCCATCATACTTGCCACAGAGGGAGGTTTGGACTAGCAGTCAGGACTGTCCCATTGAGAACTAGGGGGCTGTGGCTCCTCACACTGCTTCAGTCTGAGGTGAGGTATCGAGCCTTAGGCCACAGGATCTGGATTCCCCTCAAGTAACCTGGAAGCAGGCTAAGCAACAAGAGACAAATAACAGAGATAAAGAAAAATAATGCTGTTTGGCAATTTTTGACTGGATTCACTGTTAACAAATGCGAGGCTTGGGAAGTGTACTAAGACCATATGTCTAAATATGTAAAAGTTACACAGCAGATTAACCAATTATAAAATTAAAACTTGGCTATATCATACCTGTCTTACACCACTCATAAAAATTTATTTCAAATGGATTAAAGACTTAAATGTAAGACCTGAAGCCATGAAACTTATAGAAGAAAATATACGGGAAAAAACCTCTTTGATCTGAGTTTGGTAATATATTTTGGATAAGACACCTAAGATAGAAGCAACAAAATGAAAACAACAAGTGGGACTACATCAAACCAAAAAGCTTCTGCATGGCAAACAAACAAACAAACAAAAAACCATCAACAAGATGAAAAGACAGCCTATGGAATGGGAAAAACATATTTGCAAACCATGTATCTGATAATATCTGGTTAATAACCAGTATACATAAAGAAGTCATAATTTTACGCCATAATAGCAGATGATCCAATTAAAATAGGCCAAACCTGAATTTTCTGAAAGAAGATATATGAATGGCCAATAGGAACAGAAAAAAGTACTTAACTTTTTTAATAGTCATTAATAAATTAATGCAATTCGCCATGAGATTTCATCTCAGGATGTTAGAATGGCCATGATCAAAAAGACAAGAGATAATAAACACTGGTGAGGATATGGAGAAAGGGAACTCTTGTGTATTCTTGGTAGGATTATAAATTCATAGAGTTACTGTGGAAAATAGTATGGAAGATCCTCAAAAAGTTGAAAGTAAAACCACCATATGATCCAGCAATTCCACTTCTGAGTATACATCCAAAGAAAATGAAAACACCAACCTGAGAAAATATCTGTACCCTCATATTCATAGCAGCATTATTTATAGTATTTGAGACCATAAAAATATGGAATCTGTCATTTGTAGCAATGTGGATGAAACTTGAGGGCATCATGCTAAGTGATATAAGAAGGACAAAAAAAAAACTACTGAATGATCTCACATGTAGACTCTAAAAAAACAAACAAACTCAGATTTGTCATGGGGAATGGGGAAAGAGAATTGGAGGAAGGTGAGCAAAAGGTACAAATTTGTAGTTTTAAGATAAATAAGTGCTAGGAATATAATGTGCTACATAATGAATATAATTAATATATAAGAGCATAAATCCTAAAATTCATATCACAAGGAAAACAATTTTTCTTTTTATTGTATCTATATGAGATGGTGTATGGTAATTAAACTTACACCTGTTTTCATTTCAGAATATCTGTAAGTCAAATCACTGTGCTGTACACCTTAAATTTACACAGTGATGTATGTCAATTTTTCTTTTTAAAAATTTTCTTTTTCTTTTTTTTTTTTTTTTTGAGAGAAACAGAGAAGGTGCATGTACATGACCAGGGAACAGGAACAGGGAGAGGGAGAGAGAGAATCCCAAGCAGGCTCCACACCCAGTGCGGAGCTCAAACTGGGGCTTTGTCTCACAATCATGAGGTCATGACCTGAGCCAAAATCAAGAGTCAGATGCTTAACTGACTGAACCACCCAGGGACCCCTGATGTATGTTGATTATATTTCAGTAAAACTGGAAAAAAATAAGACAAGTTAAATCTCCTACCTTTACAGGGATACCTTTATAGTGACAAGGCTGAAAACTGTGAATCGAATTTATAACTTATGTGAATTACATATATTACTTATATGAAGTAACAGTGATAAAATATTAAAACTTTGAATTTAAAAACCATATCTTGATATTTTGTTGATGGATTAATGATGTTTAGTATGAAAAATAATGATAAATTAATAAATATACTTGTTGCCTTATTTCAGTGAAATCTAATTAGCATAATCAAGAGTTCCATATAACTTGAGTTGAACTGATACGAGTCTTTAAAAGATTAAAAAATAAGGTTTGTTCAGTTATACACAACTTGAGAATTTGTCAAAAAAGTAAAGAGATAAAATTATTTTTTACTTATGTTTTAGAAAGTTATTTTCTTTGAAAGAAATACTATACATTTTATATTTTTATATTAAAATTAAAAACAAAATACAAATCAATATTAAAACAAATTTACTTGTCTTAAATATTTGTCATTGAACATTGATTAAATTTTTAAATTTTACTTAAAAATTTTTTTTATTCATATATATTGAACATACATTGTTTTATTAGTTTCAGGTGTACAATACAGTGATTCAGCAATTCTATTAATTATTCATGTGTTCATCATGATAAGTTTTTATCCCCTTCACCTATTTCACCCTTCCCCCTGCCTATTTCCCTTCTAGAAACCATGTTTGTTCTTTAAATCATTAAATATTTTTATTAAACAAAGCTATTCTCAATGGAAGGGCTCAAACTTCATCTAGATGCCAAGGTAAACAGTCAGCTACACATTTCATATGTATTACATTCAGATCTACATGGAGTTTGCACAAATTTAAAAGTTATATTGTTTACTGTTGCAAAATGCCTTTTAACTGCTGTGTATTAATCTTGTAAGTGCTGTACTAATTTTTGGGTACCTATGGAATGCAGAATGGGCACCCAAAGAAAATGCATGCTTAGTATATCCAGGAAATAATTATTTGTCATTTAAGAGTCAGTCTGTTTCACTCTTGCTGTCTTAGAAGATTGATTCCTTACATTCTCTGACCTAAGTGTGTCTACTGATAAATTATGTCATACTCTGCATTGTATCCTTCTTTGCATCAGCGGTGGCCCACCATGGGCTTCTGCATAGAGATGATAAACAGGGTAAGAGTTGCAGAGAAGTATTTCCCTGCAACCTGTGTAGTGTTAGCTACAAGAGCAACTGTTTAGGGTTCAGGGTCGCTCTATGCCAGGATTAAGTGACAGAGGTGCCCATGGCTTATAATACATTATTTGTGTGTGTGTGTGTGTGTGCGCGCACGCGCTTATGCTTGGCAATCCTTTTAACAAAACAGGACCAGAGGCCAGGGAACTGTATTGTCTTGACCAATGAAAGACAAGGGAAGAGAATGAGCCCACAAATACATTCCTTTCCTCTTTCCCAGTAATGGACGTTTCTCCTGAGTTTTCTACAAGTGACTAACTCCTGTGTTCATTATAGTACATCACCCTAATACCCATCTAGCCCAAAGACTCCCTGTTTTCCCACTCCAGAGAATTACTATACGATCTTTGGTTAGAGAGGAAAGGGCAGTCATCTGGAAATACACAGTTGAATCTTCAAACCGACCATTATGTCTTTAGTAGCATCTTCACGTCTATGTGCAGAGGTACCTGGTGCCACCATTTTCTGAATCTTGGGTGAAGTCTACATTGTGGATTGGTTTGCTTTTCCATTTTTCCTGCTGCCAGCTTTTTTAACTTTTGCATATACATTAATTCAACTGCTACTCATCCTTTTGCTTTCCTACTTCCCAAAGTTTATTCCTATCATCTCTCGTATTATTCTCTTTATCCTTTTGGTCTCTATTTATGCCACAAAAATCCCTTTACTATCATTTTCAGGGAAATTTCCAAATGTAGTAGAAATAGTTGTATGCATTCAATCTGCCATCGTTCATGACAGTGTATTTTATCATAGTTACAAATTAAAATTCTATGAATTAATTATTAGTAGTTTCATATTCATTTATTTACTCAAAAATGTTTTCTGGATATCTATTGTCTTTAGTATGTCAGGTGTTGTACTATATTACACAATTTTACAATACTGAAAGACTTTGTTACAAAACTTTTAAGTAATATTGAGAAATACTCATCAAGTCATTGTAATATGAATTTAAGAAGCAGAATGAAGTGTATGTACTTATGACTTGAGCTGTGAAGAACTAAATAACATGTGTAACTGCAACAAAAATTAAGAAAAGATGCTTTTTTATTTTATTAAAAATTTTTTAATATTTATTTTTGAGAGAGACATAGAGCACAAGTGGGGTAGGTGGAGAGAGAGAGAGAGACACAGAATCCGAAGCGGGATCCAAGCTCTGAGCTGTCAACACAAAGCCTGATACAAGGCTTGAACCCACAAACTGCGAGATCATGACCTGAGCCAAAGTTGGAAGCTTAAATGAGCCACCCAGCTGACCCAGAAATTATTCTTTTTTTAATTTTTTAAGGAACTTCCATACTGTTACCCAGAGTGGCTTCACCAGTTTGCATTCCCACCAACAGTGCAAAAGTGCTCCCCTTTCTCCACATCCTCACTAACATCTCTTGTTTCCTGGTTGTTCATTTTAGCCATTCTGACGGGTGTGAGGTGGTATCTCATCATGATTTTGATTAGTATTTCCCTGATGATGAGTGATGTTGAGCATCTTTTCATGTGTCTGTTAGCTGTCTGGATGACCTCTTTGGAAAAGTATCTGTTCATGTCTTCTCATTTCTTCACTGGACTATTTGTTTTCTGGATGTTAAGTTTGAGAAGTTCATTATAGATTTTGGATTCTAACCCTTTGTCTGATATGTCATTTGTAACTATCTTCACCCATTCTCTCAATTGCCTTTTAGTTTTGTTAATTGTTTCCTTCACCA
Source organism: Hyaena hyaena (assembly GCF_003009895.1). Taxonomy (NCBI): domain Eukaryota; kingdom Metazoa; phylum Chordata; class Mammalia; order Carnivora; family Hyaenidae; genus Hyaena; species Hyaena hyaena. The sequence goes on along the minus strand of NW_024081217.1, from coordinate 14,205 downwards.
TGCAGAAGCTTTTTATCTTGTTGAGGTCCCAGTAGTTCATTTTTGCTTTAGTTTGTCTTGCCTCCAGAGACATGTCTAGTACAAAGTTTCGTGGCTAAGGTCAAAGAGGTTGCTGACTGTTTTCTCCTGTAGAATTTTGATGGTTTCCTATCTCACAATTAGGCTTTTCATCCATTTTGAATCTATTTTTGTGTATAAGAAAGTGGTCCGGTTTCATTTTTCTGTCTAGTTTCCCAGAACTATTTGCTAAAGAGGCTATCTTTTTGGAGTAGTCTTCACTGCTTTGTTGAAAATTAGTTGGCCATACATTTGTGGCTCCATTTCTGGGTTCTCTATGCTGTTCCACTGATCTATGTGTCTGTACCATATTGTCTTGATGATTACACCTTTGTATTACAGCTTAAAGTCCAGAACTGTGATTCCTCCAGCTTTGGTTATCTTTTCAACATTACTTTGGTTATTCAGGGTGTTGTCTGGTTCCCTATAAATTTTACAATTGTTTGTTCCAGCTCTGTGAAGAATGCTGGTGTGATTTTGATAGGGATTGCATGGAATATGTAGATTGCTTTGGGTAGTATTGACATTTTAACAGTATTTGTTCTTCCAATCCATGAGCATGGGATGTTTTTCAATTTCTCTGTGTCTTGAATTTCTTTCATAAGCTTCCTATAGTTTTCAGTGTATAGATCTATTACCTCTTTGGTTAGGTTTACTTTTAGATATCTTATGGTTTTTAGTGCAATTGTAAATGGGATTGATTCCTTGGTTTCTCTTTCTGTTGCTTCATTATTGGTATATATAAATGCAATCGATTTTTGTCTATTGATTTTATATCCTGTGACTTTGCTGAATTCATGTATCAGTTCTAGCAGTTTTTTAGTGGAGTCTACCCTACAACACAGCAATTGCATTACTAAGTATTTATTCAAAGGATACAGAAATACTAATTAGAAGGAGCACATGTACCCCATTGTTTATAGCAGTGCTATCCACATTAGTCAAATTATGGAAAAAGCCCAAATGTCCATCGACTGATATATACATACATATATATAGATATATATATGCATATATATACATACATATATATACAGGTATATATATACACACATATACATAGCATGGAATATTACTCAGTGATAAAAAAAGAATGAAATCTTGCCATTGCAACAATGTGGATGGAACTAGAGTGTAGTATGCTAAGCGAAGTCAGTCAGTCAGAAAAGACAAATATGATTTCACTCATATGTGGAATTTAAGAAATGAATCAGATGAACGTAGGGGAAGGGAAGAAAAAATAAAATAAAAACAGAGTGGGAGGCAAACCATAAGCGACTTTTAAATACAGAGAACAAATTGGAGGGTTGCTGAAGGGGTGTTGGGTGGGGTGATGGGCTAAATGGGTGATGGACATTAAGGAGGACACTTGTCTGGATGAGCACTGGATGTTATAGGTAAGTGATTAATCACTGGGTTCTACTCCTAAAACCAATATTATACTGCATATTAACTTCGATTTCAATATTTTTTTTAAAAAATGAAAGACTTTTTCTAAACAAAAGATTCTTAAGGCTCTTAAAACACGTGGCCAAATTTTTCTAAAAGGAGTTTTCCAGCTAATATGTGGTGGTCAGTGGGAGCACTGAAGGTGATTTCTTTCGAAGCAAATGAGATGAATAATACTAAATAAACAACTTGTCAACAAAATTCCAGAATTTCATGGTTGTAATTTTAAGATGAGAATAATACCCTTCTTTATTTGATGTCTTTTCTCTACTATATGTGTGGGGGTGGGTGGGGGGAATGTGTCCCATGGTGGTAGACCTAGTTTGACCTCACACTGAATCATTGGGAGTGATCTAATGAACAGAATATAGTCTCAATGTTTGTAAGCATAAGACTTAAGTCTTAGCACTGATGTAACTTTAATATTGCAAAAATAGGGCAGTTATATATATTGGAAAGGCTGTATGTTTTAGTGTCAGAGGTACATGGGTTAAATTCTGGGCTCTAACACTTAGTACTTGTATTACTCTGAGCATATTAATTAAACTGAGTCACAGTCTTGTTTTCTCCATAGTAGGAACTATTAAATCTCTTTTCAAAGTTTTGCTGTAAAATGAACAGAAATTAATTATTCAACTTGCCAACTAGTCACTATAGAAAAGATACATGAATGGGGGAAACTATTAAAATATTGAGAGTTCTTATCTTTGGAAAGTGGAATTATGAGTAATTTTTTTGTGTGTTATTTTGGACAAGTTATTTTACCTATCACAACTTTACTTTCTTAACTATGCAAGGTGAATAATAAAAACACTTCCATAGGAATGTTGTGAGAATTTGATTCATAAAAATTTGAAAACAAAGCCTTAGGACTCCACTTGGCATGGATTAAGTGCTCAGTATATGTTAGCCATTATGTGTTATTTTTAGTTCTTTTGTTCTTTTCACTGTATTCTGCCAGTTTTCTACAAGAAGGCTGCTTTATTTTTTTAATCAGAAAATACACCAACTTCAGGAGAAGAGTTTAGGGGAAAATGTCCCTTCACCTGCATATTTCTAAATGGAAGCCAAATTAGGAAGGTGACAATGAAGCAGCATATCAGTTGCTCCAATTCCATCACCCCCTGATGATCGTCACTCAGCATGATGATGTAGCCTCTACAGAGGCATCTTGAGTGCTTCAGACGAAATAAAAAAAACATGCGACCATGGTGATCATTTCTAATGGACTCACTTGTCTCTGACTACATCTTTGGGGTTTTAGGAGACAGCCATCATCATGAAATGGAGCCTTTATAATTCTAACAGTGAAGTAGTCCCTTTAAATTGGTGCTGTCATACGTTTCATAATCAGTAGAAATTCATTTAATCCAGTTAATTAAATGTTGGTGAACCCAGAGTGAATTCTATTAATTAATGTTTCCATATAAAGACGTAGCAGACCACACAGTGCTTTCCATCAGGCTCACAGATGGCTGCCCAATTGTGGCTGTCACATTTCTCATGTTGCTGGGGAGACAAAGAAAGATGAAGTAAACCTGTGATTCCCAGCCTAGGGTTTACAGATGTGACTCAGGGGACCATGAATTCGCCATGAGAACTTAAACATGCTTACTTTCTAGTTATATCTAGTTATAAAAGTAATGTAAGATTCTGAATGTTCTGGATGATGACCTTAAATGAAGCATTGCCACACAATTTGAGTATCCCTATTTGCCTTCGGGCTTGCGGTTTTATCAAGATAATGTGGTTAACTTAAGGTTGTAGTGTTGATTTCACCATTTCTATTAGGTAAGCATCAGAAATAACCTTTGAGCACTCACTCTAAAACTAAACGTAACATATTTTTCCTATGGTTAGGGATGCTTTACCAGTATTAGTTAATTCTGACAACGTGATGAGAATTTATATTATTCTTGTCCATTTCTGAAGCTCAGAAAGGGAAAGTAACACTCCTAGTTGACATTACTAGTTAGTGACAGAACTGGCTTAAATCTATAATTTCATTGTTCCAAGAGTGAGCTATTTCCGATGTTGCCTGTGATCCTAGAGCTTGAAAAATCAGATGGGGAGAGGGGCATTTGTATCGTGTTCACAAAATGCCAAGGTCTTAATAGTGTTGACCCAAGTTCACAACAATGGCTTTGTACTATGTCAAGTAGACAAACAATAACAAACTGGTGATCAGCTTGAAGAAATAACTAATTGATTAGCTTACCTTAGCAATCTCTTGATCTTTGGGACCTCTACTCTGAAAGGAGGGATCTGTGGATAGAGTTACCACATATTCACATAGTTCTTAAATATATTCAGAACAATAGTTTGTACTTAATAGATTCTTAGTTATTGAAACTGAATCCAATTTGTTCTTTCTCCTCTTTCAAGACTTTTTTTGACTAATTCAAAATAACACTGGCCCCTGATTTTTGTGTAACTTATGAATAGCTATTTAATGCACACTAGTGTCTTTGCAACCATTCTGAGGTATATATTAGTAATCCCCATTACAGGTGAGAAAACTAAGGCTCATGGAATTGCACTAATTTGCCCATAGTTCTCTAGCTAGTAATGGCAGAGTCAAGGTTTAGAGTTGGTACACTGCCACTTCCATCATACCATACTGTTTACCATGTGCCAGGGATGAGGATCTATATGATATGACTGCAAATCCAATGGTTTAATAATATAAGGTCACAGAAATAAATTACGGAAAATGCTAATAATTTTGCACAGTTCAGTTATAAAAATGACATCTTGGAATGGTTGATAAGTAGGAAAAATAAGTGTGAGAGAATGTTAACTAAAATAAAAGTTGTAGTATACTACTAACAGTCATTAGGAACTCACTACATTCTGGTGGTAAATGCTCAATATATTTTTATCTCTAGAGCTAACTCTTCTTTAGAATGGCGTGTTCTGACAATGTAGATAAAGTAGAACTATCAAAAGTTGGAGAGGAATAGAAAAGTATATGAAAAGTGTGATCATTGTAGCAGTTTTGTAGTTTTTAACTAGTTTTTTAGATATTACTTACTCAAATCAGATCCTGTGGTAGAGTTACATAATTTCAGTATCAGAGTAGAGGACTGTAGACAAGAAGCCCCCCAAAAGAGGGCACTAGTGGTATTATATAAAGGTATCTGTATAACAGGTATTATTAAAACAAACATCATGCCTTCAAGAATGAAATGAAGTGATCAAATGAAGTGGAAAATAGATTCAAAAGCTAATTCTATTGATGGCTTGAATATGTCAATACAATATTTTCAAAAGACAGATTGAGACCAATCTTATTTTTTATACTAGTAAATATAAATAGGTGTAATTCATCTATTACAGTTAAAAAATCATATTGGTTCACAATACAAACTCTAATCCTGTGTGTACATTGAAAAGTATTCTTAAAATGAAGATACTCGGAAAGGTAAAAAAATAAAAGGATATTAAACTATATAACAGATGCAGATGAAAGGAGAGCAAGGGTCAAAATGTGGGTCTCCAGAGACAGGAATTTTATCATCATCATCATCATCATCATCATCATTTTAGAGTTTATTTTATTTATTTTAAGAGAGTGAGTGTGTGTGTGCACACGAATAGGGGAAGAGGAGAGAGAGAGAGAGGGAGAAAGAGAATCTCATGAATTATGAGATCATCATCACCTAAGCCTAAATCAAGTTAGCCTCTCAACTGACTGAGCCACCCAGCTGCCCCCAGAAAGATGAAATTTAAATGAAAAATTATTAGAAGAAGACCTACTTAAATGAAGAAATATGTATCATATTTGAAAATTGGAAAATCCAAACTTTTTAAGATATAAATTGTCTTCAAGTTGATCTATTAAATCAGTGCCATCTCAATAAAAATGTCCATCTTAGTTTTTGGTGGAAATTGACAATCTGATTCTGAAATCATTTGAAAATGCAATAACCTAGATTAACTTGAAAAAAAGACTGAAGGAAAAAAAGAACAAAGCTGAGTTCTTTCAAGATTCCCTGTTTTCAAGATGTGTTATTAAACTATAATAACCAAGATAGTATGGTTCTGATGTATGGATATTCATATTGATAGATAAGACAGAGTCTAGAACATGATCCTAAAATACACAGGCAATTTAATTTTGACAAAGATGCCAATGAAACTTAATGGGGAAAAGACATCACTTTTCTACAAATAGCAGTCCAGCAATCTTAACTCTTACCACACACTAGACACAAATCAGCTTGAGATAGATCATACATACAAACATAACTGTTGAAAATAGAAAGCTTCTAGAACTAAACATGGAAGAGTATACTTGTGACCTTGGAGTAGGCAAGGATCTTTTGGAGAGGACCTAAAAACATGAACCATAAAAGAAAGACTGATGAATTTTATTTAATCACAATCTAAAATTTTAACTCTTCAAAAGACGCCACAAAAAGAAATGAAAAGGCAAACTCAAACTGGAAGAAAATATTCATGTCATACAAATACATGTCAGATTCAAGCATACTTAGAGTGTTACTATAAATATGGCCAAATTTAAGAGTTAATTATGGCACACAGGTTTTATTGTGTTCTTATTTTGCTGCATGTGACATTCTTTTAAACGTATAATTTGAAATGAAGTATGTAAAATACTGGATTATATATTTGATAATGTAAGTATATGAAAGCAATAACAAAATATATAACCTATTAATAATATAACAGTAAATAGCATAGCATTAAAATACATACCATCCTGTGTATATATTTTTAAGAATGATCCTCTCTTCTGTCATTTGCATTCTGGCCTCATGGACTTCATCCAGTAACGAATATCATGTTCTTTGTTCTAGAAATCTCCTTGGAAGGTTTTTAGTAAGACTTTTTCTTGTCAGATGTTTTTCCTATTATAAGCAATTACTAGTTCCTAATTAACTTTGGTCAAAGACTCATAAATGATCTCATTCTCTTTTTCTTAACAAAATATCATTTTTAAATGGAATTATTTACTCCTTCATTTACTTGTTCATTCATGAAACAAATGTGGTTGGTTCTTCTATCAGTTTCCTATGTGAGCACAAATAAGTCTTTGTTTTCATTCTGAGTCTCAGTTTTCACTTTGAAAAAATGATGTGCTTATGTCTTACGATCTCTAAAGAATTCTTCCAGCTTTAAAATTCTATAGAACAGTGATTGAATCATTTATTTCTATCTGACATACGTCACTTTTATTCACATCCTGGGGGTACTTCCTATTCTGTACTCTATCACACTTAGGCCATCAAATCAGCAAACAACTTTTAGTTTTCTTTTATTTGGAGCAAAACAGACTTCACTTCAACCATTATTCACCAGTGGGTCACTGAAAAAGGGTTCCATGGTCAAATATATTTAGGAAACACTACAAAGTGGGTAGCACTGACTTTTAACTACTCACTTAATTAGAATAAATTATATTAGTATGCTTTTTCTTCCTCCTCCTCCTCCTTTTCCTCCTCCTCCTTCTTCTTCCTAATTGCTGAGTTTGAGAATTGAGCTTTCATAATAAAATAATTGTAAAATATGCTCATATAATAGAAATTTAGAAATAATTTGGGGGGTGGTGCCTGGGGATTCAGTCGGTTAAGCCCATGATTCTTGATATTGGCTCAGGTCATGATCTCATGATGCATGAGATCTGTGCTGTCAGCACACAGCCTGCTTGGGATTCTCCCTCTCCCTCTCTCCCTGACTCTCCCCTCTCACGCTTTCTCTCTTTATCTCAAAATAAATAAATAAGCATTTTTAAAAATCTTTTTTCCTTTTTTTGGAGGGCTGTATATATTAGAGTTCAACTAAATACTTCTCTTTCGTGTGTATAGTCTACAGTTTGCTGCTCTGTATTCCAGGGTTTTATAGATGTTTCTCCTTCACTATGACATGTCAGGCAAAAGGGATGAGGCTGCCCACCGCCAAGAGAACCAGCCCAGGACAGGCAACCAGCCCAGAAGCTGAGGAGATCAATATCTAAACTTCCCGGTAACTCATTCTTAGCAAAACGTTTGGAAAGCTCTGATAGATTTTCATCTCTCATGGAATGAATAACATATTTGTTGTTTGGACAGCAGACTTCTCAACATATCTGCCAAAAGAAAATTCATCCACCCAGGACCTTGAGTTTTTAGGCCAGTACAGTTGAGTGATCTCTTGAAGCAGAGATTCCACTCATAAGTTTCTAGAGCTTCAGGGAAATAGGGCATTAAATGCAGAAACAGAATATCACTATAGAGATTCATGGCTCTGTCATCTCACTACATGAATTGGGATTAGTTTATTCCGAGTAAGCAAGTTACTTACACAAGTTACATATAGGGCTAATCGCAAATGACTTTAATATAGTCTTTGGTATTTGTAAACAGTAACAAAGGAAAACAAATTGAAGACAAAGGTCTTAATGTTGTAAAGTTAGGAAAATGATAAAATATTGCCCATACAGAGTTAGTATTGGAATGGTAGACCTGTTTAAGCCACTGTGTATAATGTGGAAACTGTCAAAGATTGAGTTCTCCAGAAAGCAGATTTAGACTTTTAAGTGTCCTGTGCAGGACTTTTTTTGTAAAAAGTTTCTTAGAGTCAAATCTGTAAAAATGGATAAGGATACATAATTGAATGAGAAGTTGAATTGTGATGATGGCCCAAATATTTCCTCAGATGACCCAACATGGAGTGGAGCTCTGGATCTAGAATGGTACCCCAACATTATTATGTGTTGGGCACAGATGGCCGGGGCTTCCTATTAACACACAGCAAATAGTCATTGCTTCAGGTCTTCGGGTGACCTGGAAGGCATAATGTTGGGCCAGGCAGCTCAGATCATGACTGATGGGGCTGACAACTGATGTTTGCTGACAGTACTCCCAGCAGCTGGGACAAAAAGTTCTTCATTAAGGGGGGTTCTGGGCAGCATATCTAAGTATCTGCTACAGAAACTGTAAAGGGGGCTGAATAGGTTGTATCAAAAGGTTACTGCAAGTGTTGACAAGTTGGTTTCTTGCCTTTGATCTTTTCTCCCCATAATCTTCCAATTATCTTGCCACTTGGAAGTCAGAGTGTTACTCTTCAGGTGTACATTTCTTAAAAACCTCAGTGATTCTCTACAGTTGTAAGAATAAATTCCAAACACTTGAATATAATTCCTAAAGTCTTTCTTGAGCTGTTTCTTGCTTAAAGAGCCCTGGATTCTTTTTCTTGTCCTTATAGTTTCACTTCTTAAACCCTCAAACAAACTATGATCTCTCTCGTCTGTAAGTATTTGCACATGCTGTTTTCTCTGGGGCACTTTTTCATCTTTCATTATTGTACTCTGTCCTTATTCCCAAGTAGGTCAATGAAGCCTGGTATTGTCTCACTTCCCGTGGTCCATCCCTCTTCCCTCCAAAAATTCACTGTGTCTAAGAAAGCTTCTTTGACTGTTCTTTCCTTTGCTCAGATGATGCTTTTACTTAATCTCTGAAGTAATTTACTTACACTGTAATTCACTGTTACCTTGATCTCTTCTCCCACCACATAAGCTCTGACAGTGAGCAGTTCGAGGGAGGTTCCGTACTCTGTCTTGTTCATTAAGGAATCTTTGCCACTTAACTCAGTGCCTGGTGTAGACTCTATGCTCAGTACCTATTTGATGAAAGTTGTCTAACTGGAAGCTAAATGCCTCTTAGGTGACACATGGCAGGATGCCTTGAGGGCAATGATTTGCATATTTGGAAAAACAAAAAGGGTAAAGGTACCAGGCCTTAGGTTTCTTGGCTTTGTTCTACTTTTATTAGCTTCTTCTAGTCATCCCTGGGCCTCTCATTTGGAGTTTGGAGTCAACATCGTACTTGCATCCCTGACAGATCATTGAAGCTTGGGTGTTTCCTCACTGTCCATGATCCTTCTTTTACTCCACAACTCCCCAACCATTTCATCTGGGAAAAATACCCATCATTGTATTTCTTTCATCGGGGGTCCTGGTTTGCTTTTCTAAGTCTAAAATATACATCTGACTTATATTCAACAGTGACCACAGACTGAATATTAACTATGTATTAAGAGTTTTGTACAAGTTTTATCCACATTTTTTAAACCCCTGTGAGAACTAGTAAGGGTAATATTACTATCACAACTGAACATAGGAGTAAACAAGGAGTTAAATGTCATTCTCAAGGTCACAGAGCTAGTAAGTTTTAAAGTTGCTGTGAATTTGTCTAGTCTTTCCATTATACTTACACTAAACCACAAAGAATGAATTTGAATCACCATAGGGTCACCAGGAATGATTTCTTCCTGCTCTCAAGGGGCTGACAAGGTGGTTTAAATCATGGTGAAATGGTTATGAGTTCAACTGTAAGCTTCTAGTCCTATTCTGCCTGCTACTTACTATGCCTTGCAGCAACATGGTGGTTTTGAAGCTACAGAATGAAGCAACAATTAGAACTCCTACCTAGGATTATTGTAAAGTATGAAACATAGATTTCATGCCAAGTAGTACAGAATACATAACATAGCTCTAATTCTTGATAAATAGCATTTTCTTATAATGGAAATTATTTTGAAAGAATTTGTTAGTTCTAACCCCCACTACCCTCCCACCCTGTCCAGAAATCTCTATAAACAGTGGTGTGTCCAAATCTTCATAACAAGCAGGGTGCCTGGGGGGCTCATTTAGTTAAGCATCCAGCTTCCGCTCAGGTCATATCTCCTGGTTTGTGAATTCAAGCCCTGCGTCGGACTCTGTGCTGACAGCTCAGATCCTGGAGCCTGCTTCTGATTCTGTGTCTCCTTCTCTTCTGTCTCTCCTCCATTTGTGCTCTTTGTCTCTCAAAAATAAATACATGTAAAAATTTTTTTTTAATAAAAAGAAAACAAATCTACATAACAAATGCTGAAAACTCAATATGTTTACGAGAAGAATTAAGCAGATAAGGTAAATGTGTGAAGCTGGGCACGTGTTTAACAATTAGAAGTGGTGGATTCTGGGGCGAATTGTAGAGCACCTACTCTCTCCAAATGGAGAATAACTGTTCAGCACAGTTTTAATGGAAATAAAGGCTCAGTGTTGCTGAGTCCTCCAACTTTTGTCAAGCTAAGACTGAAACCTAGATTTTTATGAGAGTTTTTCTCTTTTTAAAATGCTAGAAATGAATGCAGCTTTTTAAAAATTATTTTTTAACTTTTTAAGTGTGTGACACTTAACACACACCTGTGACCAGGATTCAGCCTTTGGTCCGTAAGCATGTTACCCATTTCTTTGCAGCATTTGAAGGCTTATGACATCATCTGTTATTCAGCAAATATTTGCTGAGCTTTGACTGTGTGTGAGACTATGCTTGGGGCAGAGGATACAATAGTCACCAAGAATGATGAGGTTCTCATCCTTTGGGATACAGCTTTATAACATCTGTGTGCCTCACAGTGGTTTGTGTGTGGGGAGGGGAAAGAGGAGTGTCCTGTTATTATTGCATTTTTATGAAGTCATAAACTGAGTCCTCTGTAGGGCAGGACCTCATATTTCATAATAAATCTCTCTCTTGTCTTATTTAGCCCTGATGCAAAATTCCTCCACAGATGATATAAAAAGCACACATCTGAACATTTAAAATTTCATAATATATATTTTTCTAAATCTGTGACTCCAAAAGAGAGTTTATCTTCTTCAGTGCCTGGAGGTACAAATAAGAAAATGATTATGAATCATTTTCAGTTGATGTAAGAAATTTATATCACCATCTTTGTGTAGAGCCTAGAGAAATAGAAGTATTTTTTTCTTTTTGATAAATGATCTAGAGGAAAGGAAGAGCAATAAAATCTGCTATTGCAAACATAAAAAATTATGAAAGAATTTAATGGATTATATCATATATGGAAAATAACCAAATATTTAAAAATATAGCTGAAACCCACACAAACATAGTTAATCGATTTTTGACAAAGGTACAAAGGCACTTCTACCAAGAAAGGATTGTTGCTGCACTAAATGGTGCTGGAGCAGTTGGATGTCAGCATGTGAAATATTGAACCTAGACACGGACTTTACACCTTTCACAAAAGTGAACTCAAAATGGATCGATGGGGGCAAAAACTTTACAGTCTCTGGAAAAAATACCTAGGAGAAAGTCTAGATGATCTTGAGTTTGACGATGAGTTTTTAGATATAATACTGAAGCATGGCCTTTGAAGGAGACAGAAACGATAAGGCTGACAGTATTAATTTCCTAGAGCTGCCATAACAAAGTGCCACAAAGCAAATGGCTTCAAAAGCCAGCAGTTTATTTCCTTACATTTCTGAAATCGCGAAGTCGAAAAATAAGACGTTGGCAGATGCATGCTCCTTCTGAAGGCTGTAGGGGGGCATCCCTTATTGCCCCTTCTTAGCCACCTCTTGTAGGTGAATTCTTCGTCTCTGCCTCCATCATCCTGTGATCTTTCCCTTGGTGTTTCTGTGTCTAGATCTCTCTCTGCTTTCTCTTATAGAGACACCATTCACTGGATTTTGTACCCAACCTAATTCAATATGTCTCAGTCTCAACTTCATTACATCTGCAGAATCTGTTTTTAACTAGAGTCACATTTGTAAATCCTGAGGGCTAGGACTTGGGCATATCTTTCTAGGGAACACACTTCTACCAACAACATAAACTATATTAAAACCTCTCGGGGTGCCTGTTTGGTGGTCAGTTAAGCATCCTACTCTTGGTCTCAGAGCTGTGAGTCCTAGCCCCATATTGAGCTCCATGCTGTGCATGAAGCTTACTTAGAACAAAGTAGGGGCACCTGCGTGCCTCAGTTCCTTAAGTGTCTCATTTTGGCTCAGGTCATGATCTCACACTTTGTGGGTTTGAGTCCCACGTTGGGCTCTGTGCTGACAGCTCAGAGCCTGGAGCCTGCTTGGATTTTGTGTGTGTGTCTATCTCTCTGCCCTTGCCCACTTGCACTCTCTCTCTTTGTCTCTCTCTCACACGCAAAAACAAATAAGGATTTAAAAAAAAGAACTAAATAAAACACCAAACACATATGTGTTTGTTACAAAACACATATGTGATATATGACTTATATCTATACGAAAAAAGAAAAAAGAATTCTCAGAAGTCAACAATAAAACAACAAACAACTCAATTAAAAGTGGTTTAAAAATTGAACAAATATGCTACCAAAGAAAACATACAGACTATAAATAAGCATAGAAGAAATGATCAGTATTAGTTTTTTCATTATATAAATGTAAAATAGAGCAATGATGAGATACCAATGCACATTTGTTAGAATAGTTAATTAGAACAAAACAAATCAAAACGCCTGACAATACCAATTGTTGGTGAAGATATGGAGCAAAAGGAATTCTCTTTCCCTGCTGTTGAGAATATGAAATGACACTGTCACTTAGTAAGACATTTTGGCTAACAAAGCTTATCAAACAATCTAGAAGTAGTGCTCTTAGATACTTACACATCTGATTTGAAAATTAATGAATGTCCACACAAAAACCTGCATGCAAATATTGGTAGTACTTTAGTGATCATGAAACAAGTGGAAGCAACCCAGACATTTTTAAATAGGTAAATAAACTTGGTAATCCATACAATGGGATATTATTCAGTAGTAAAAATGAGTAAGTGATCAAGCTATGAAAAGACATGGTGAATTTTTATTTATTCCAAGTTTTTATTTAAATTGAAGTTAGATACCATATAATGTATTGGTTTCAGGAGTAGAATTTTGTGATTCATCACTTACGGGTAACACCCAATGTTCAACACAACAAGTTTCCTCCTTAATGCTCATCACCTTTTTAGCGTCCCCCACTCCAACACCACACCAGCAACCCTCAGTTTGTTTTCTATAGTTACGAGTCTCTAATGGTTTGCCTCCATCTCTATTTTTATATTATTTTATTTTTCCTCCCCTTTCCCTATGTTCATCTGTTTTATTTCTTCAATCCCACATATGAGTGAAATCATATGGTATTTGTTTTTCTCTGACTTATTTCACTTAACAATACATTCTAGTTCCATCCACATTGTTGTAAATGGCACAATTTCATTCTTCGTGATGGCCAAGTAATATATATTTCCATATTTGGCTATTGTTGATAATGCTGCTCTTAACATTGGGGCGCATATGTCCCTTTGAATCAGTATTTTTGTATCCTTTGGATAAATACCTAAGTAGTACGTACAATTGCTGGGTCATTGGGTAGTTCTAGTTTTCACTTTTTGAGTAACCTCCACACTGTTATCCAGAGTGGCTGCATCAGTATATATTCCCACCGACAGTATAAGAGAGTTTCCCTATCTCTTCATCCTTGCCTACATTGGTTGATTCCTGGATTGTTAATTTTAGCCATCTGACATGTGTAAGGTGGTGTCTCATTGTGGTTTTGATTTATATTTCTCTGAGTTGAGTGATGTTGAATATTTTTTTTCATGTGTCTGTTAGTTATTTGTAAGAGATATTGAATTTTTTTTTAGTTTTTTTTAATTTTACAAATAGTTTATTGTCAAATTGGTTTCCATATAACACCCAGTGCTCATCCCCAAAGTGCCCTCCTCCATGCCCATCTCCCCCCACCCCACATCCATCAGTCCTCAGTTCGTTTCTCAGCATTCAAGAGTCTCTCATGGTTTGCCTCTCTCCCTTTCCCCCACCATTTCCCCTCTTCTTCTCCCCCATGGTCCTCAGTTAAGTTCCTCCTAATCTTCCTATACGTGCAAA